>NW_027489049.1:0-134614 GCF_050948215.1 Halictus rubicundus | reverse complement strand
TAGGATACGATAGAGGATAAGGATAGGATAGAGGATAGGATAGGAGTAGAGGATAGGATATGATAGAGGATACGATAGAGGATAGGATACGATAGAGGATAGGATAGGATAGAGGATAGGATAGGATAGAGAATGGGATACGATAAGAGGATACGATAGGATAGAGGATAGGATAGGATAGAGAATAGGATAGGATAGAGGAAAGGTTAGGATAGAGGATAGGATAGGATAGAGGATAGGATAGGATAGAGGATGGATAGGATAGAGGATAATATAGGATAGAGGATAGGATAGGATAGAGGATAGGATAGGATAGAGGATAGGATAGGATAGAGGATAGGATAGGATAGAGGATAGGATAGGATAGAGGATAGGATAGGATAGAGGATAGGATAGGATAGAGGATAGGATAGGATAGAGGATAGGATAGGATAGAGGATAGGATAGGATAGAGGATAGAGATAGGATAGAGGATAGGATAGGATAGAGGATAGGATAGGATAGGATAGGGATAGGATAGGATAGAGGATAGGATAGGATAGGATAGAGGATACGGATAGGATAGAGGATAGGATAGGATAGAGGATAGGATAGGAAGATAGAGGATAGGATAGGATAGAGGATAGGATAGGATAGAGGATAGGACAGGATAGAGGATACGATATAGGATTTAGATAGGATAGAGGATAGGATACGATAGAGGATACGATAGGATAGAGGATAGGATACGATAGAGGATACGATAGGATAGAGGATAGGATAGGATATAGAATAGGATAGGATAGAGGAAAGGATAGGATAGAGGATAGGATAGGATAGAGGATAGGATAGGATAGAGGATGGGATAAGGATAAGAGGATAATATAGGATAGAGGATAGGATAGGATAGAGGATATAATAGGATAGAGGATAGGATAGGATAGAGAATAGGACTAGGATAGAAGGATAGGATAGAGGATAGGATAGAGAGGATTAGGATAGGATAGAGGATGGGATAGGATAGAGGATAATATAGGATAGAGGATAGGATAGGATAGAGGATAGGATAGGATAGAGGATAGGATAGGATAGAGGATAGGATAGGATAGAGGATAGGATAGGATAGAGGATAGGATAGGATAGAGGATAGGATAGGATAGAGGATAGGATAGGATAGAGGATAGGATAGGATAGAGGATAGGATAGGATAGAGGATAGGATAGGATAGAGGATAGGATAGGATAGAGGATAGGATAGGATAGAGGATAGGATAGGATAGAGGATAGGATAGGATAGAGGATAGGATAGGATAGAGGATAGGATAGGATAGAGGATAGGATAGGATAGAGGATAGGATAGGATAGAGGATAGGATAGGATAGAGGATAGGATAGGATAGAGGATAGGATAGGATAGAGGATAGGATAGGAGATAGAGGATAGGATAGGATAGAGGATAGGATAGGATAGAGGATAGGATAGGATAGAGGATAGGATAGGATAGAGGATAGGATAGGATAGAGGATAGGATAGGATAGAGGATAGGATAGGATAGAGGATAGGATAGGATAGAGGATAGGATAGGATAGAGGATAGGATAGGATAGAGGATAGGATAGGATAGAGGATAGGATAGGATAGAGGATACGGATAGGATAGAGGATAGGATAGGATAGAGGATAGGATAGGATAGAGGATAGGATAGGATAGAGGATAGGATAGGATAGAGGATAGGATAGGATAGAGGATAGGATAGGATAGAGGATAGCGATAGGATAGAGGATAGGATAGGATAGAGGATAGGATAGGATAGAGGATAGGATAGGATAGAGGATAGGATAGGATAGAGGATGGGATAGGATAGAGGATAATATAGGATAGAGGATAGGATAGGATGGAGAGGATAGGATACGATAGAGGATAGGATAGGATAGAGGATATGATACGATAGAGGATAGGATAGGATAGAGGATACGAAATAGGATTTAATAGGATAGAGTATAGGATACGATAGAGGATAGGATATGATAGAGGATAAGATAGGATAGAGGATAGGATAGGATTGAGGATAGGATAGGATAGAGGATAGGATAGGATAGAGGATAGGATTGGAAAGAGGATAGGATAGGATAGAGGATAGGATAGGATGAGAATAGGATAGGATAGAGGATAGGATAGGATAGAGGATAGGATAGGATAGAGGATAGGATACGATAGAGGATAGGATAGGATAGAGGATACGATATAGGGATTTAATAGGATAGAGGATAGGATAGGATAGAGGATAGGATAGGATAGAGGATAGGATAGGATAGAGGATAGGGATAGGATAGGATAGGATAGAGGATAGGATAGGATAGAGGATAGGATACGATAGAGGATAAGGATAGGATAGAGGATAGGATAGGATAGAGGATAGGATATGATAGAGGATAGGATAGGATAGAGGATGGGATAGGATAGAGGATAGGATAGGATAGAGGATAGGATACGATAGAGGATAGGATAGGATAGAGGATACGATATAGGATTTAATAGGATAGAGGGATAGGATACGATAGAGGATACGATAGGATAGAGGATAGGATAGGATGGAGAATAGGATAGGATAGAGGAAAGGATAGGATAGAGGATAGGATAGGATAGAGGATAGGATAGGATAGAGGATAGGATAGGATAGAGGATAGGGTAGGATTGAGGATAGGATAGGATAGAGGATAGGATAGGATAGAGGATAGGATAGGATAGAGGATAGGATAGGATAGAGGATAGGGTAAGATAGAGGATAGGATAGGATAGAGGATAGGATAGGATAGAGGATAGGATAGGATAGAGGATAGGGTAGGATAGAGGATAGGATAGGATAGAGGATAGGATAGGATAGAGGATAGGATAGGATAGAGGATAGGATAGGATAGAGGATAGGATAGGATAGAGGATAGGATAGGATAGAGGATAGGATAGGATAGAGGATAGGATAGGATAGAGGATAGGATGGGGATAGAGGATGAGATAGGATAGAGGATAATATAGGATAGAGGATAGGATAGGATGGAGGATAGGATACGATAGAGGATAGGATAGGATAGAGGATATGATACGATAGAGGATAGGATAGGATAGAGGATACGATATAGGATTTAATAGGATAGAGTATAGGATACGATAGAGGATAGGATATGATAGAGGATAGGATAGGATAGAGGATAGGATAGGATTGAGGATAGGATAGGATAGAGGATAGGATAGGATAGAGGATAGGATAGGATAGAGGATAGGATAGGATAGAGGATAGGATAGGATGGAGAATAGGATAGGATAGAGGATAGGGATAGGATGGAGAATAGGATAGGATAGAGGATAGGATAGGATAGAGGATAGGATAGGATAGAGGATAGGATACGATAGAGGGATAGGATAGGATAGAGGATACGATATAGGATTTAATAGGATAGAGGATAGGATACGATAGAGGATAGGATAGGATAGAGGATAGGATAGGATAGAGGATAGGATAGGATAGAGGATAGGATAGGATAGAGGATAGGATAGGATTAGGATAGGATAGAGGATAGGATAGGATATGAGGATAGGATACGATAGAGGATAAGGATAGGATAGAGGATAGGATAGGATAGAGGATAGGATATGATAGAGGATAGGATAGGATTGAGGATAGGATAGGATAGAGAATAGGATAGGATAGAGGATAGGATAGGATAGAGGATAGGATAGGATAGAGGATAGGATAGGATAGAGGATAGGATAGGATAGAGAATAGGATAGGATAGAGGATAGGATAGGATAGAGGATAGGATAGGATAGAGGATAGGATAGGATAGAGGATAGGATAGGATAGAGGATAATATAGGATAGAGGATAGGATAGGATAGAGGATAATATAGGATAGAGGATAGGATAGGATAGAGGATAGGATAGGATAGAGGATACGATAGGATAGAGGATAGGATAGGATAGAGGATAATATAGGATAGAGGATAATATAGGATTGAGGATAGGATAGGATAGAGGATAGGAATAGGATAGAGGATAGGATAGGATAGAGGATAGGATAGGATAGAGGATAGGATAGTATAGAGGATAGGATAGGATAGAGGATAGGATAGGATAGAGGATACGATAGGATAGAGGATAGGATAGGATAGAGGATAGGATAGGATAGAGGATAGGATAGGATAGAGGATAGGATAGGATAGAGGATAGGATAGGATAGAGGATAGGATAGGATAGAGGATAGGATAGGATAGAGGATGGGATAGGATAGAGGATAATATAGGATAGAGGATAGGATAGGATGGAGGATAGGATACGATAGAGGATAGGATAGGATAGAGGATATGATACGATAGAGGATAGGATAGGATAGAGGATACGATATAGGATTTAATAGGATAGAGTATAGGATACGATAGAGTGATAGGATATGATAGAGGATAGGATAGGATAGAGGATAGGATAGGATTGAGGATAGGATAGGATAGAGGATAGGATAGGATAGAGGATAGGATAGGATAGAGGATACGATAGGATAGAGGATAGGATAGGATATAGAATAGGATAGGATAGAGGAAAGGATAGGATAGAGGATATGATAGGATAGAGGATAGGATAGGATAGAGGATGGGATAGGATAGAGGATAATATAGGATTAGAGGATAGGATAGGGATAGAGGATAGGATAGGATAGAGAATAGGATATGATAGAGGATAGGATAGCATAGAGGATAGGATAGGATAGAGGATAGGATAGGATAGAGGATGGGATAGGATAGAGGATAATATAGGATAGAGGATAGGATAGGATGGAGGATAGGATACGATATGAGGATAGGATAGGCTAGAGGATATGATACGATAGAGGATAGGATAGGATAGAGAATAAGGATAGGATAGAGGATAGGATAGGATAGAGGATAGGATAGGATAGAGGATAGGATAGGATAGAGGATAGGATAGGATAGAGGATAAGGATAGGAGAGGATAGGATAGGATAGAGGATAGGATAGGATAGGATAGGATAGGATAGGATAGGATAGGGATGGAGGATAGAGGATAGGATAGGATAGAGGATAGGATACGATAGAGGATAAGGATAGGATAGAGGATAGGATTGGATAGAGGATAGGATTTGATAGAGGATAGGTTAGGATAGAGGATAGGATAGGATAGAGGATAGGATAGGATAGAGGATAGGATAGGATAAAGGATAGGATAGGATAGAGGATAGGATAGGATAGAGGATGGGATAGGATAGAGGATAATATAGGATAGAGGATAGGATAAGATAGAGGATAGGATAGGATAGAGGATAGGATAGGATAGAGGATAGGATAGGATAGAGGATAGGATACGATAGAGGATAAGGATAGGATAGAGGATAGGATTGGATAGAGGATAGGATTTGATAGAGGATAGGATAGGATAGAGGATAGGATAGGATAGAGGATAGGATAGGATAGAGGATAGGATAGGATAGATGATAGGATAGGATAGAGAAAAGGATAGGATAGAGGATAGGATAGGATGGAGGATAGGATACGATAGAGGATAGGATAGGATAGAGGATATGATACGATAGAGGATAGGATAGGATAGAGGATACGATATAGGATTTAATAAGATAGAGTATAGGATACGATAGAGGATAGGATATGATAGAGGATAGGATAGGATAGAGGATAGGATAGGATTGAGGATAGGATAGGATAGAGGATAGGATAGGATAGAGGATATGATAGGATAGAGGATAGGATAGGATAGAGGATAGGATATGATAGAGGATAGGATAGGATAGAGGATAGGATAGGATAGAGAATAGGATAGGATAGAGGATAGGATAGGATAGAGGATAGGATAGGATAGAGGATAGGATAGGATAGAGGATAGGATAGGATAGAGGATAGGATAGGATAGAGGATAGGATACGATAGAGGATAGGATAGGATAGAGGATACGATATAGGATTTAATCGGATAGAGGATAGGATACGATAGAGGATAGGATAGGATAGAGGATAGGATAGGATAGAGGATAGGATAGGATAGAGGATAGGATAGGATAGTGGATGGGATAGGATAGAGGATAATATAGGATAGAGGATAGGATAGGATAGAGGATAGGATAGGATAGAGGATAGGATAGGATAGAGGATAGGATAGGATAGAGGATAGGATACGATAGAGGATAAGGATAGGATAGAGGATAGGATTGGATAGAGGATAGGATAGGATAGAGGATGGGATAGGATAGAGGATAATATAGGATAGAGGATAGGATAGGATAGAGGATAGGATAGGATAGAGGATAGGATAGGATAGAGGATAGGATACGATAGAGGATAAGGATAGGATAGAGGATAGGATTGGATAGAGGATAGCATATGATAGAGGATAGGATAGGATAGAGGATAGGATAGGATAGAGGATAGGATAGGATAGAGGATAGGATAGGATAGATGATAGGATAGGATAGAGAAAAGGATAGGATAGAGGATAGGATAGGACAGAGGATAGGATAGGATAGAGGATAGGATACGATAGAGGATAGGATAGGATAGAGGATACGATATAGGATTTAATAGGATAGATGATAGGATACGATAGAGGATAGGATAGGATAGAGGATAGGATAGGATAGAGGATAGGATAGGATAGGATAGAGGATAGGATAGGATAGAGGATAGGATAGGATAGAGGATAGGATAGGATAGAGGATAGGATAGGATAGAGGATAGGATAGGATAGAGGATAGGATAGGATAGAGGATAGGATAGGATAGAGGATAGGATAGGATAGAGGATAGGATAGGATAGGATAGAGGATAGGATAGGATAGAGGATAGGATAGGATAGGATAGGATAGAGGATAGGATAGGATAGGATAGAGGATAGGATAGGATAGAGGATAGGATAGGATGGAGGATAGGATACGATAGAGGATAGGATAGGATAGAGGATATGATACGATAGAGGATAGGATAGGATAGAGGATACGATATAGGATTTCATAGGATAGAGTATAGGATACGATAGAGGATAGGATATGATAGAGGATAGGATAGGATAGAGGATAGGATAGGATTGAGGATAGGATAGGATAGAGGATAGGATAGGATAGAGGATAGGATAGGAAAGAGGATAGGATAGGATAGAGGATAATATAGGATAGAGGATAGGATAGGATAGGATAGAGGATAGGATAGAGGATAGGATAGAGGATAGGATAGGATAGAGGATAGGATAGAGGATAGGATAGGATAGAGGATAGGATAGGATAGAGGATAGGATAGGATAGAGGATGGGATAGGATAGAGGATAATATAGGATAGAGGATAGGATAAGATAGAGGATAGGATAGGATAGAGGATAGGATAGGATAGAGGATAGGATAGGATAGAGGATAGGATACGATAGAGGATAAGGATAGGATTGGATAGAGGATAGGATATGATAGAGGATAGGATAGGATAGAGGATAGGATAGGATAGAGGATAGGATAGGATAGAGGAGAGGATAGGATAGATGATAGGATAGGATAGAGAAAAGGATAGGATAGAGGATAGGATAGGATGGAGGATAGGATACGATAGAGGATAGGATAGGATAGAGGATATGATACGATAGAGGATAGGATAGGATAGAGGATACGATATAGGATTTAATAAGATAGAGTATAGGATACGATAGAGGATTTGATATGATAGAGGATAGGATAGGATAGAGGATAGGATAGGATTGAGGATAGGATAGGATAGAGGATAGGATAGGATAGAGGATAGGATAGGATAGAGGATAGGATAGGATAGAGGATAGGATAGGATAGAGGATAGGATAGGATAGATGATAGGATATGATAGAGGATAGGATAGGGTAGAGCATAGGATTGGTTAGAGAATAGGATAGGATAGAGGATAGGATAGGATAGAGGATAGGATAGGATAGAGGATAGGATAGGATAGAGGATAGGATAGGATAGAGGATAGGATAGGATAGAGGATAGGATAGGATAGAGGATAGGATAGGATAGAGGATAGGATAGGATAGAGGATAGGATAGGATAGGATAGAGGATAGGATAGGATAGAGGATAGGATAGGATAGAGGGTAGGATAGGATAGAGGATAGGATAGGATAGAGGATAATATAGGATAGAGGATAGGATAGGATGGAGAAAAGGATAGGATAGAGGATAGGATAGGATGGAGGATAGGATACGATAGAGGATAGGATAGGATAGAGGATATGATACGATAGAGGATAGGATAGGATAGAGGATACGATATAGGATTTAATAAGATAGAGTATAGGATACGATAGAGGATAGGATATGATAGAGGATAGGATAGGATAGAGGATAGGATAGGATTGAGGATAGGATAGGATAGAGGATAGGATAGGATAGAGGATAGGATAGGATAGAGGATAGGATAGGATAGAGGATGGGATAGGATAGAGGATAATATAGGATAGAGGATAGGATAAGATAGAGGATAGGATAGGATAGAGGATAGGATAGGATAGAGGATAGGATAGGATAGAGGATAGGATACGATAGAGGATAAGGATAGGATAGAGGATAGGATTGGATAGAGGATAGGATTTGATAGAGGATAGGATAGGATAGAGGATAGGATAGGATAGAGGATAGGATAGGATAGAGGATAGGATAGGATAGATGATAGGATAGGATAGAGAAAAGGATAGGATAGAGGATAGGATAGGATGGAGGATAGGATACGATAGAGGATAGGATAGGATAGAGGATATGATACGATAGAGGATAGGATAGGATAGAGGATACGATATAGGATTTAATAAGATAGAGTATAGGATACGATAGAGGATAGGATATGATAGAGGATAGGATAGGATAGAGGATAGGATAGGATTGAGGATAGGATAGGATAGAGGATAGGATAGGATAGAGGATAGGATAGGATAGAGGATAGGATAGGATAGAGGATAGGATATGATAGAGGATAGGATAGGATAGAGGATAGGATAGGATAGAGAATAGGATAGGATAGAGGATAGGATAGGATAGAGGATAGGATAGGATAGAGGATAGGATAGGATAGAGGATAGGATAGGATAGAGGATAGGATAGGATAGAGGATAGGATAGGATAGAGGATAGGATACGATAGAGGATAGGATAGGATAGAGGATACGATATAGGATTTAATCGGATAGAGGATAGGATAGGATAGAGGATAGGATAGGATAGAGGATAGGATAGGATAGAGGATAGGATAGGATAGAGGATAGGATACGATAGAGGATAAGGATAGGATAGAGGATAGGATTGGATAGAGGATAGGATAGGATAGAGGATGGGATAGGATAGAGGATAATATAGGATAGAGGATAGGATAGGATAGAGGATAGGATAGGATAGAGGATAGGATAGGATAGAGGATAGGATACGATAGAGGATAAGGATAGGATAGAGGATAGGATTGGATAGAGGATAGCATATGATAGAGGATAGGATAGGATAGAGGATAGGATAGGATAGAGGATAGGATAGGATAGAGGATAGGATAGGATAGATGATAGGATAGGATAGAGAAAAGGATAGGATAGAGGATAGGATAGGACAGAGGATAGGATAGGATAGAGGATAGGATACGATAGAGGATAGGATAGGATAGAGGATACGATATAGGATTTAATAGGATAGATGATAGGATACGATAGAGGATAGGATAGGATAGAGGATAGGATAGGATAGAGGATAGGATAGGATAGGATAGAGGATAGGATAGGATAGAGGATAGGATAGGATAGAGGATAGGATAGGATAGAGGATAGGATAGGATAGAGGATAGGGTAGGATAGAGGATAGGATAGGATAGAGGATAGGATAGGATAGAGGATAGGATAGGATAGAGGATAGGATAGGATAGAGGATAGGATAGGATAGAGGATAGGATAGGATAGGATAGAGGATAGGATAGGATAGAGGATAGGATAGGATAGGATAGGATAGAGGATAGGATAGGATAGGATAGAGGATAGGATAGGATAGAGGATAGGATAGGATGGAGGATAGGATACGATAGAGGATAGGATAGGATAGAGGATATGATACGATAGAGGATAGGATAGGATAGAGGATACGATATAGGATTTCATAGGATAGAGTATAGGATACGATAGAGGATAGGATATGATAGAGGATAGGATAGGATAGAGGATAGGATAGGATTGAGGATAGGATAGGATAGAGGATAGGATAGGATAGAGGATAGGATAGGAAAGAGGATAGGATAGGATAGAGGATAATATAGGATAGAGGATAGGATAGGATAGGATAGAGGATAGGATAGAGGATAGGATAGAGGATAGGATAGGATAGAGGATAGGATAGAGGATAGGATAGGATAGAGGATAGGATAGGATAGAGGATAGGATAGGATAGAGGATAGGATAGGATAGAGGATGGGATAGGATAGAGGATAATATAGGATAGAGGATAGGATAAGATAGAGGATAGGATAGGATAGAGGATAGGATAGGATAGAGGATAGGATAGGATAGAGGATAGGATACGATAGAGGATAAGGATAGGATAGAGGATAGGATTGGATAGAGGATAGGATATGATAGAGGATAGGATAGGATAGAGGATAGGATAGGATAGAGGATAGGATAGGATAGAGGAGAGGATAGGATAGATGATAGGATAGGATAGAGAAAAGGATAGGATAGAGGATAGGATAGGATGGAGGATAGGATACGATAGAGGATAGGATAGGATAGAGGATATGATACGATAGAGGATAGGATAGGATAGAGGATACGATATAGGATTTAATAAGATAGAGTATAGGATACGATAGAGGATAGGATATGATAGAGGATAGGATAGGATAGAGGATAGGATAGGATTGAGGATAGGATAGGATAGAGGATAGGATAGGATAGAGGATAGGATAGGATAGAGGATAGGATAGGATAGAGGATAGGATAGGATAGATGATAGGATATGATAGAGGATAGGATAGGATAGAGCATAGGATTGGTTAGAGAATAGGATAGGATAGAGGATAGGATAGGATAGAGGATAGGATAGGATAGAGGATAGGATAGGATAGAGGATAGGATAGGATAGAGGATAGGATAGGATAGAGGATAGGATAGGATAGAGGATAGGATAGGATAGAGGATAGGATAGGATAGAGGATAGGATAGGATAGAGGATAGGATAGGATAGGATAGAGGATAGGATAGGATAGAGGATAGGATAGGATAGAGGATAGGATAGGATAGAGGATAGGATAGGATAGAGGATGGGATAGGATAGAGGATAATATAGGATAGAGGATAGGATAGGATGGAGGATAGGATAGGATAGAGGATATGATACGATAGAGGATAGGATAGGATAGAGGATACCATATAGGATTTCATAGGATAGAGTATAGGATACGATAGAGGATAGGATATGATAGAGGATAGGATAGGATAGAGGATAGGATAGGATTGAGGATAGGATAGGATAGAGGATAGGATAGGATAGAGCATAGGATAGGAAAGAGGATAGGATAGGATAGAGGATAATATAGGATAGAGGATAGGATAGGATAGGATAGAGGATAGGATAGAGGATAGGATAGGATAGAGGATAGGATAGGATAGAGGATAGGATAGAGGATAGGATAGGATAGGATAGAGGATAGGATAGGATAGAGGATAGGATAGGATAGAGGATAGGATAGGATAGAGGATGGGATAGGATAGAGGATAATATAGGATAGAGGATAGGATAAGATAGAGGATAGGATAGGATAGAGGATAGGATAGGATAGAGGATAGGATAGGATAGAGGATAGGATACGATAGAGGATAAGGATAGGATAGAGGATAGGATTGGATAGAGGATAGGATATGATAGAGGATAGGATAGGATAGAGGATAGGATAGGATAGAGGATAGGATAGGATAGAGGATAGGATAGGATAGATGATAGGATAGGATAGAGAAAAGGATAGGATAGAGGATAGGATAGGATGGAGGATAGGATACGATAGAGGATAGGATAGGATAGAGGATATGATACGATAGAGGATAGGATAGGATAGAGGATACGATATAGGATTTAATAAGATAGAGTATAGGATACGATAGAGGATAGGATATGATAGAGGATAGGATAGGATAGAGGATAGGATAGGTTTGAGGATAGGATAGGATAGAGGATAGGATAGGATAGAGGATAGGATAGGATAGAGGATAGGATAGGATAGAGGAGAGGATATGATAGAGGATAGGATAGGATAGAGGATAGGATAGGATAGAGAATAGGATAGGATAGAGGATAGGATAGGATAGAGGATAGGATAGGATAGAGGATAGGATAGGATAGAGGATAGGATAGGATAGAGGATAGGATAGGATAGAGGATAGGATACGATAGAGGATAGGATAGGATAGAGGATACGATATAGGATTTAATCGGATAGAGGATAGGATACGATAGAGGATAGGATAGGATAGAGGATAGGATAGGATAGAGGATAGGATAGGATAGAGGATACGATAGGATAGAGGATAGGATAGGATAGAGGATAGGATAGGATAGATGATAGGATAGGATAGAGGATAGGATAGGATAGATGATAGGATAGGATAGAGGATAGGATACGATAGAGGATAAGGATAGGATAGAGGATAGGATTGGATAGAGGATAGGATATGATAGAGGATAGGATAGGATAGAGGATAGGATAGGATAGAGGATAGGATAGGATAGAGGAGAGGATAGGATAGATGATAGGATAGGATAGAGAAAAGGATAGGATAGAGGATAGGATAGGATGGAGGATAGGATACGATAGAGGATAGGATAGGATAGAGGATATGATACGATAGAGGATAGGATAGGATAGAGGATACGATATAGGATTTAATAAGATAGAGTATAGGATACGATAGAGGATAGGATATGATAGAGGATAGGATAGGATAGAGGATAGGATAGGATTGAGGATAGGATAGGATAGAGGATAGGATAGGATAGAGGATAGGATAGGATAGAGGATAGGATAGGATAGAGGATAGGATAGGATAGATGATAGGATATGATAGAGGATAGGATAGGATAGAGCATAGGATTGGTTAGAGAATAGGATAGGATAGAGGATAGGATAGGATAGAGGATAGGATAGGATAGAGGATAGGATAGGATAGAGGATAGGATAGGATAGAGGATAGGATAGGATAGAGGATAGGATAGGATAGAGGATAGGATAGGATAGAGGATAGGATAGGATAGAGGATAGGATAGGATAGAGGATAGGATAGGATAGGATAGAGGATAGGATAGGATAGAGGATAGGATAGGATAGAGGATAGGATAGGATAGAGGATAGGATAGGATAGAGGATGGGATAGGATAGAGGATAATATAGGATAGAGGATAGGATAGGATGGAGGATAGGATAGGATAGAGGATATGATACGATAGAGGATAGGATAGGATAGAGGATACCATATAGGATTTCATAGGATAGAGTATAGGATACGATAGAGGATAGGATATGATAGAGGATAGGATAGGATAGAGGATAGGATAGGATTGAGGATAGGATAGGATAGAGGATAGGATAGGATAGAGCATAGGATAGGAAAGAGGATAGGATAGGATAGAGGATAATATAGGATAGAGGATAGGATAGGATAGGATAGAGGATAGGATAGAGGATAGGATAGGATAGAGGATAGGATAGGATAGAGGATAGGATAGAGGATAGGATAGGATAGGATAGAGGATAGGATAGGATAGAGGATAGGATAGGATAGAGGATAGGATAGGATAGAGGATGGGATAGGATAGAGGATAATATAGGATAGAGGATAGGATAAGATAGAGGATAGGATAGGATAGAGGATAGGATAGGATAGAGGATAGGATAGGATAGAGGATAGGATACGATAGAGGATAAGGATAGGATAGAGGATAGGATTGGATAGAGGATAGGATATGATAGAGGATAGGATAGGATAGAGGATAGGATAGGATAGAGGATAGGATAGGATAGAGGATAGGATAGGATAGATGATAGGATAGGATAGAGAAAAGGATAGGATAGAGGATAGGATAGGATGGAGGATAGGATACGATAGAGGATAGGATAGGATAGAGGATATGATACGATAGAGGATAGGATAGGATAGAGGATACGATATAGGATTTAATAAGATAGAGTATAGGATACGATAGAGGATAGGATATGATAGAGGATAGGATAGGATAGAGGATAGGATAGGTTTGAGGATAGGATAGGATAGAGGATAGGATAGGATAGAGGATAGGATAGGATAGAGGATAGGATAGGATAGAGGAGAGGATATGATAGAGGATAGGATAGGATAGAGGATAGGATAGGATAGAGAATAGGATAGGATAGAGGATAGGATAGGATAGAGGATAGGATAGGATAGAGGATAGGATAGGATAGAGGATAGGATAGGATAGAGGATAGGATAGGATAGAGGATAGGATACGATAGAGGATAGGATAGGATAGAGGATACGATATAGGATTTAATCGGATAGAGGATAGGATACGATAGAGGATAGGATAGGATAGAGGATAGGATAGGATAGAGGATAGGATAGGATAGAGGATACGATAGGATAGAGGATAGGATAGGATAGAGGATAGGATAGGATAGATGATAGGATAGGATAGAGGATAGGATAGGATAGATGATAGGATAGGATAGAGGATAGGATACGATAGAGGATAAGGATAGGATAGAGGATAGGATTGGATAGAGGATAGGATATGATAGAGGATAGGATAGGATAGAGGATAGGATAGGATAGAGGATAGGATAGGATAGAGGAGAGGATAGGATAGATGATAGGATAGGATAGAGAAAAGGATAGGATAGAGGATAGGATAGGATGGAGGATAGGATACGATAGAGGATAGGATAGGATAGAGGATATGATACGATAGAGGATAGGATAGGATAGAGGATACGATATAGGATTTAATAAGATAGAGTATAGGATACGATAGAGGATAGGATATGATAGAGGATAGGATAGGATAGAGGATAGGATAGGATTGAGGATAGGATAGGGTAGAGGATAGGATAGGATAGAGGATAGGATAGGATAGAGGATAGGATAGGATAGAGGATAGGATAGGATAGATGATAGGATATGATAGAGGATAGGATAGGATAGAGCATAGGATTGGTTAGAGAATAGGATAGGATAGAGGATAGGATAGGATAGAGGATAGGATAGGATAGAGGATAGGATAGGATAGAGGATAGGATAGGATAGAGGATAGGATAGGATAGAGGATAGGATAGGATAGAGGATAGGATAGGATAGAGGATAGGATAGGATAGAGGATAGGATAGGATAGAGGATAGGATAGGATAGGATAGAGGATAGGATAGGATAGAGGATAGGATAGGATAGAGGATAGGATAGGATAGAGGATAGGATAGGATAGAGGATGGGATAGGATAGAGGATAATATAGGATAGAGGATAGGATAGGATGGAGGATAGGATAGGATAGAGGATATGATACGATAGAGGATAGGATAGGATAGAGGATACCATATAGGATTTCATAGGATAGAGTATAGGATACGATAGAGGATAGGATATGATAGAGGATAGGATAGGATAGAGGATAGGATAGGATTGAGGATAGGATAGGATAGAGGATAGGATAGGATAGAGCATAGGATAGGAAAGAGGATAGGATAGGATAGAGGATAATATAGGATAGAGGATAGGATAGGATAGGATAGAGGATAGGATAGAGGATAGGATAGGATAGAGGATAGGATAGGATAGAGGATAGGATAGAGGATAGGATAGGATAGGATAGAGGATAGGATAGGATAGAGGATAGGATAGGATAGAGGATAGGATAGGATAGAGGATGGGATAGGATAGAGGATAATATAGGATAGAGGATAGGATAAGATAGAGGATAGGATAGGATAGAGGATAGGATAGGATAGAGGATAGGATAGGATAGAGGATAGGATACGATAGAGGATAAGGATAGGATAGAGGATAGGATTGGATAGAGGATAGGATATGATAGAGGATAGGATAGGATAGAGGATAGGATAGGATAGAGGATAGGATAGGATAGAGGATAGGATAGGATAGATGATAGGATAGGATAGAGAAAAGGATAGGATAGAGGATAGGATAGGATGGAGGATAGGATACGATAGAGGATAGGATAGGATAGAGGATATGATACGATAGAGGATAGGATAGGATAGAGGATACGATATAGGATTTAATAAGATAGAGTATAGGATACGATAGAGGATAGGATATGATAGAGGATAGGATAGGATAGAGGATAGGATAGGATTGAGGATAGGATAGGATAGAGGATAGGATAGGATAGAGGATAGGATAGGATAGAGGATAGGATAGGATAGAGGAGAGGATATGATAGAGGATAGGATAGGATAGAGGATAGGATAGGATAGAGAATAGGATAGGATAGAGGATAGGATAGGATAGAGGATAGGATAGGATAGAGGATAGGATAGGATAGAGGATAGGATAGGATAGAGGATAGGGTAGGATAGAGGATAGGATACGATAGAGGATAGGATAGGATAGAGGATACGATATAGGATTTAATCGGATAGAGGATAGGATACGATAGAGGATAGGATAGGATAGAGGATATGATACGATAGAGGATAGGATAGGATAGAGGATACGATATAGGATTTAATAAGATAGAGTATAGGATACGATAGAGGATTTGATATGATAGAGGATAGGATAGGATAGAGGATAGGATAGGATTGAGGATAGGATAGGATAGAGGATAGGATAGGATAGAGGATAGGATAGGATAGAGGATAGGATAGGATAGAGGATAGGATAGGATAGAGGATAGGATAGGATAGATGATAGGATATGATAGAGGATAGGATAGGGTAGAGCATAGGATTGGTTAGAGAATAGGATAGGATAGAGGATAGGATAGGATAGAGGATAGGATAGGATAGAGGATAGGATAGGATAGAGGATAGGATAGGATAGAGGATAGGATAGGATAGAGGATAGGATAGGATAGAGGATAGGATAGGATAGAGGATAGGATAGGATAGGATAGAGGATAGGATAGGATAGAGGATAGGATAGGATAGAGGGTAGGATAGGATAGAGGATAGGATAGGATAGAGGATAATATAGGATAGAGGATAGGATAGGATGGAGAAAAGGATAGGATAGAGGATAGGATAGGATGGAGGATAGGATACGATAGAGGATAGGATAGGATAGAGGATATGATACGATAGAGGATAGGATAGGATAGAGGATACGATATAGGATTTAATAAGATAGAGTATAGGATACGATAGAGGATAGGATATGATAGAGGATAGGATAGGATAGAGGATAGGATAGGATAGAGGATAGGATAGGATAGAGGATAGGATAGGATAGAGGATAGGATAGGATAGAGGATAGGATAGGATAGAGGATGGGATAGGATAGAGGATAATATAGGATAGAGGATAGGATAAGATAGAGGATAGGATAGGATAGAGGATAGGATAGGATAGAGGATAGGATAGGATAGAGGATAGGATACGATAGAGGATAAGGATAGGATAGAGGATAGGATTGGATAGAGGATAGGATTTGATAGAGGATAGGATAGGATAGAGGATAGGATAGGATAGAGGATAGGATAGGATAGAGGATAGGATAGGATAGATGATAGGATAGGATAGAGAAAAGGATAGGATAGAGGATAGGATAGGATGGAGGATAGGATACGATAGAGGATAGGATAGGATAGAGGATATGATACGATAGAGGATAGGATAGGATAGAGGATACGATATAGGATTTAATAAGATAGAGTATAGGATACGATAGAGGATAGGATATGATAGAGGATAGGATAGGATAGAGGATAGGATAGGATTGAGGATAGGATAGGATAGAGGATAGGATAGGATAGAGGATAGGATAGGATAGAGGATAGGATAGGATAGAGGATAGGATATGATAGAGGATAGGATAGGATAGAGGATAGGATAGGATAGAGAATAGGATAGGATAGAGGATAGGATAGGATAGAGGATAGGATAGGATAGAGGATAGGATAGGATAGAGGATAGGATAGGATAGAGGATAGGATAGGATAGAGGATAGGATAGGATAGAGGATAGGATACGATAGAGGATAGGATAGGATAGAGGATACGATATAGGATTTAATCGGATAGAGGATAGGATAGGATAGAGGATAGGATAGGATAGAGGATAGGATAGGATAGAGGATAGGATAGGATAGAGGATAGGATACGATAGAGGATAAGGATAGGATAGAGGATAGGATTGGATAGAGGATAGGATAGGATAGAGGATGGGATAGGATAGAGGATAATATAGGATAGAGGATAGGATAGGATAGAGGATAGGATAGGATAGAGGATAGGATAGGATAGAGGATAGGATACGATAGAGGATAAGGATAGGATAGAGGATAGGATTGGATAGAGGATAGCATATGATAGAGGATAGGATAGGATAGAGGATAGGATAGGATAGAGGATAGGATAGGATAGAGGATAGGATAGGATAGATGATAGGATAGGATAGAGAAAAGGATAGGATAGAGGATAGGATAGGACAGAGGATAGGATAGGATAGAGGATAGGATACGATAGAGGATAGGATAGGATAGAGGATACGATATAGGATTTAATAGGATAGATGATAGGATACGATAGAGGATAGGATAGGATAGAGGATAGGATAGGATAGAGGATAGGATAGGATAGGATAGAGGATAGGATAGGATAGAGGATAGGATAGGATAGAGGATAGGATAGGATAGAGGATAGGATAGGATAGAGGATAGGATAGGATAGAGGATAGGATAGGATAGAGGATAGGATAGGATAGAGGATAGGATAGGATAGAGGATAGGATAGGATAGAGGATAGGATAGGATAGAGGATAGGATAGGATAGGATAGAGGATAGGATAGGATAGAGGATAGGATAGGATAGGATAGAGGATAGGATAGGATAGAGGATAGGATAGGATAGGATAGGATAGAGGATAGGATAGGATAGGATAGAGGATAGGATAGGATAGAGGATAGGATAGGATGGAGGATAGGATACGATAGAGGATAGGATAGGATAGAGGATATGATACGATAGAGGATAGGATAGGATAGAGGATACGATATAGGATTTCATAGGATAGAGTATAGGATACGATAGAGGATAGGATATGATAGAGGATAGGATAGGATAGAGGATAGGATAGGATTGAGGATAGGATAGGATAGAGGATAGGATAGGATAGAGGATAGGATAGGAAAGAGGATAGGATAGGATAGAGGATAATATAGGATAGAGGATAGGATAGGATAGGATAGAGGATAGGATAGAGGATAGGATAGAGGATAGGATAGGATAGAGGATAGGATAGAGGATAGGATAGGATAGAGGATAGGATAGGATAGAGGATAGGATAGGATAGAGGATAGGATAGGATAGAGGATGGGATAGGATAGAGGATAATATAGGATAGAGGATAGGATAAGATAGAGGATAGGATAGGATAGAGGATAGGATAGGATAGAGGATAGGATAGGATAGAGGATAGGATACGATAGAGGATAAGGATAGGATAGAGGATAGGATTGGATAGAGGATAGGATATGATAGAGGATAGGATAGGATAGAGGATAGGATAGGATAGAGGATAGGATAGGATAGAGGAGAGGATAGGATAGATGATAGGATAGGATAGAGAAAAGGATAGGATAGAGGATAGGATAGGATGGAGGATAGGATACGATAGAGGATAGGATAGGATAGAGGATATGATACGATAGAGGATAGGATAGGATAGAGGATACGATATAGGATTTAATAAGATAGAGTATAGGATACGATAGAGGATAGGATATGATAGAGGATAGGATAGGATAGAGGATAGGATAGGATTGAGGATAGGATAGGATAGAGGATAGGATAGGATAGAGGATAGGATAGGATAGAGGATAGGATAGGATAGAGGATAGGATAGGATAGATGATAGGATATGATAGAGGATAGGATAGGATAGAGCATAGGATTGGTTAGAGAATAGGATAGGATAGAGGATAGGATAGGATAGAGGATAGGATAGGATAGAGGATAGGATAGGATAGAGGATAGGATAGGATAGAGGATAGGATAGGATAGAGGATAGGATAGGATAGAGGATAGGATAGGATAGAGGATAGGATAGGATAGAGGATAGGATAGGATAGAGGATAGGATAGGATAGGATAGAGGATAGGATAGGATAGAGGATAGGATAGGATAGAGGATAGGATAGGATAGAGGATAGGATAGGATAGAGGATGGGATAGGATAGAGGATAATATAGGATAGAGGATAGGATAGGATGGAGGATAGGATAGGATAGAGGATATGATACGATAGAGGATAGGATAGGATAGAGGATACCATATAGGATTTCATAGGATAGAGTATAGGATACGATAGAGGATAGGATATGATAGAGGATAGGATAGGATAGAGGATAGGATAGGATTGAGGATAGGATAGGATAGAGGATAGGATAGGATAGAGCATAGGATAGGAAAGAGGATAGGATAGGATAGAGGATAATATAGGATAGAGGATAGGATAGGATAGGATAGAGGATAGGATAGAGGATAGGATAGGATAGAGGATAGGATAGGATAGAGGATAGGATAGAGGATAGGATAGGATAGGATAGAGGATAGGATAGGATAGAGGATAGGATAGGATAGAGGATAGGATAGGATAGAGGATGGGATAGGATAGAGGATAATATAGGATAGAGGATAGGATAAGATAGAGGATAGGATAGGATAGAGGATAGGATAGGATAGAGGATAGGATAGGATAGAGGATAGGATACGATAGAGGATAAGGATAGGATAGAGGATAGGATTGGATAGAGGATAGGATATGATAGAGGATAGGATAGGATAGAGGATAGGATAGGATAGAGGATAGGATAGGATAGAGGATAGGATAGGATAGATGATAGGATAGGATAGAGAAAAGGATAGGATAGAGGATAGGATAGGATGGAGGATAGGATACGATAGAGGATAGGATAGGATAGAGGATATGATACGATAGAGGATAGGATAGGATAGAGGATACGATATAGGATTTAATAAGATAGAGTATAGGATACGATAGAGGATAGGATATGATAGAGGATAGGATAGGATAGAGGATAGGATAGGATTGAGGATAGGATAGGATAGAGGATAGGATAGGATAGAGGATAGGATAGGATAGAGGATAGGATAGGATAGAGGAGAGGATATGATAGAGGATAGGATAGGATAGAGGATAGGATAGGATAGAGAATAGGATAGGATAGAGGATAGGATAGGATAGAGGATAGGATAGGATAGAGGATAGGATAGGATAGAGGATAGGATAGGATAGAGGATAGGATAGGATAGAGGATAGGATACGATAGAGGATAGGATAGGATAGAGGATACGATATAGGATTTAATCGGATAGAGGATAGGATACGATAGAGGATAGGATAGGATAGAGGATAGGATAGGATAGAGGATAGGATAGGATAGAGGATACGATAGGATAGAGGATAGGATAGGATAGAGGATAGGATAGGATAGATGATAGGATATGATAGAGGATAGGATAGGATAGAGGATAGGATAGGATAGAGAATAGGATAGGATAGAGGATAGGATAGGATAGAGGATAGGATAGGATAGAGGATAGGATAGGATAGAGGATAGGATAGGATAGAGGATAGGATAGGATAGAGGATAGGATAGGATAGAGGATAGGATAGGATAGGATAGAGGATAGGATAGGATAGAGGATAGGATAGGATAGAGGATAGGATAGGATAGAGGATAGGATAGGATAGAGGATGGGATAGGATAGAGGATAGGATAGGATAGGATAGAGGATAGGATAGGATAGAGGATAGGATAGGATAGAGGATAGGATAGGATAGAGGATAGGATAGGATAGAGGATAGGATAGGATAGAGGATAGGATAGGATAGGATAGAGGATAGGATAGGATAGAGGATAGGATAGGATAGAGGATAGGATAGGATAGAGGATAGGATAGGATAGAGGATGGGATAGGATAGAGGATAATATAGGATAGAGGATAGGATAGGATGGAGGATAGGATACGATAGAGGATAGGATAGGATAGAGGATATGATACGATAGAGGATAGGATAGGATAGAGGATACGATATAGGATTTCATAGGATAGAGTATAGGATACGATAGAGGATAGGATATGATAGAGGATAGGATAGGATAGAGGATAGGATAGGATTGAGGATAGGATAGGATAGAGGATAGGATAGGATAGAGGATAGGATAGGAAAGAGGATAGGATAGGATAGAGGATAATATAGGATAGAGGATAGGATATGATAGGATAGAGGATAGGATAGAGGATAGGATAGGATAGAGGATAGGATAGGATAGAGGATAGGATAGAGGATAGGATAGGATAGAGGATAGGATAGGATAGAGGATAGGATAGGATAGAGGATGGGATAGGATAGAGGATAGGATAAGATAGAGGATAGGATAGGATAGGATAGAGGATAGGATAGGATAGAGGATAGGATACGATAGAGGATAAGGATAGGATAGAGGATAGGATTGGATAGAGGATAGGATATGATAGAGGATAGGATAGGATAGAGGATAGGATAGGATAGAGGATAGGATAGGATAGAGGATAGGATAGGATAGATGATAGGATAGGATAGAGAAAAGGATAGGATAGAGGATAGGATAGGATGGAGGATAGGATACGATAGAGGATAGGATAGGATAGAGGATATGATACGATAGAGGATAGGATAGGATAGAGGATACGATATAGGATTTAATAAGATAGAGTATAGGATACGATAGAGGATAGGATATGATAGAGGATAGGATAGGATAGAGGATAGGATAGGATTGAGGATAGGATAGGATAGAGGATAGGATAGGATAGAGGATAGGATAGGATAGAGGATAGGATAGGATAGAGGATAGGATAGGATAGAGGATAGGATAGGATAGAGGATAGGATAGGATAGAGGATAGGATAGGATAGAGGATAGGATAGGATAGAGGATAGGATAGGATAGAGGATAGGATAGGATAGAGGATAGGATAGGATAGAGGATAGGATAGGATAGAGGATAGGATAGGATAGAGGATAGGATAGGATAGGATAGAGGATAGGATAGGATAGAGGATAGGATAGGATAGAGGATAGGATAGGATAGAGGATAGGATAGGATAGAGGATAGGATAGGATAGAGGATAGGATAGGATAGGATAGAGGATAGGATAGGATAGAGGATAGGATATCATAGAGGATAGGATAGGATAGAGGATAGGATACGATAGAGGATAGGATAGGATAGAGGATACGATATAGGATTTAATCGGATAGAGGATAGGATACGATAGAGGATAGGATAGGATAGAGGACAGGATAGGATAGAGGATAGGATAGGATAGAGGATAGGATACGATAGAGGATAAGGATAGGATAGAGGATTGGATAGGATAGAGGATAGGATAGGATAGAGGATAGGATATGATAGAGGATAGGATAGGATAGAGGATAGGATACGATAGAGGATAGGATAGGATAGAGGATACGATATAGGATTTAATCGGATAGAGGATAGGATACGATAGAGGATAGGATAGGATAGAGGATAGGATAGGATAGAGGATAGGATAGGATAGAGGATAGGATAGGATAGATGATAGGATAGGATAGAGGATAGGATAGGATAGAGGATAGGATAGGATAGAGGATAGGATAGGATAGAGGATATTATAGGATAGAGGATAGGATAGGATAGAGGATAGGATAGGATAGAGGATAGGATAGGATAGAGGATAGGATAGGATAGAGGATAGGATAGGATAGAGGATAGGATAGGATAGAGGATAGGATAGGATAGAGGATAGGATAGGATAGAGGATAGGATAGGATAGAGGATAGGATAGGATAGAGGATAGGATAGGATAGAGGATAGGATAGGATAGAGGATAGGATAGGATAGGATAGAGGATAGGATAGGATAGAGGATAGGATAGGATAGAGGATAGGATAGGATAGGATAGAGGATAGGATAGGATAGAGGATAGGATAGGATAGAGGATAGGATAGGATAGAGGATAGGATAGGATAGAGGATGGGATAGGATAGAGGATAATATAGGATAGAGGATAGGATAGGATGGAGGATAGGATACGATAGAGGATAGGATAGGATAGAGGATATGATACGATAGAGGATAGGATAGGATAGAGGATACGATATAGGATTTCATAGGATAGAGTATAGGATACGATAGAGGATAGGATATGATAGAGGATAGGATAGGATAGAGGATAGGATAGGATTGAGGATAGGATAGGATAGAGGATAGGATAGGATAGAGGATAGGATAGGAAAGAGGATAGGATAGGATAGAGGATAGGGTAGGATGGAGAATAGGATAGGATAGAGGATAGGATAGGATAGAGGATAGGATAGGATAGAGGATAGGATACGATAGAGGATAGGATAGGATAGAGGATAAGATATAGGATTTAATAGGATGGAGGATAGGATACGATAGAGGATAGGATAGGATAGAGGATAGGATAGGATAGAGGATAGGATAGGATAGAGGATAGGATAGGATAGGATAGGATAGAGGATAGGATACGATAGAGGATAAGGATAGGATAGAGGATAGGATAGGATAGAGGATAGGATATGATAGAGGATAGGATAGGATAGAGGATAAGATAGGATAGAGGATAGGATAGGATAGAGGATAGGATAGGATAGAGGATAGGATAGGATAGAGGATAGGATAGGATAGAGAATAGGATAGGATACAGGATAGGATAGGATAGAGGATAGGATAGGATAGGATAGAGGATAATATAGGATAGAGGATAGGATAGGATAGAGGATAGGATAGGATAGAGGATAGGATAGGATAGAGGATAGGATACGATAGAGGATAGGATAGGATAGAGGATAGGATACGATAGAGGATAGGATAGGATAGAGGATCCGATATAGGATTTAATAGGATAGAGGATAGGATACGATAAAGGATAGGATAGCATAGAGGATAGGATAGGATAAAGGATAGGATATAGGATTGGATAGGATAGCGGATAGGATACGATAGAGGATAGGATAGGATAGAGGATAGGATTGGGTAGAGGATAGGATAGGATAGAGGATAGGATAGGATAGAGGATAGGATAGGATAGAGGATGGGATAGGATAGAGGATAATATAGGATAGAGGATAGGATAGGATAGAGGATAGGATAGGATAGAGGATAGGATAGGATAGAGGATAGGATAGGATAGAGGATAGGATACGATAGATGATAAGGATGGGATAGAGGTTAGGATAGGATAGAGGATAGGATAGGATAGAGGATAGGATAGGATAGAGGATAGGATAGGATAGAGGATAGGATAGGATAGAGGATAGGATAGGATAGAGGATAGGATAGTATAGAGGATAGGATACGATAGAGGATAGGATAGGATAGAGGATAGGATAGGATAGAGGATAGGATAGGATAGAGGATAGGATAGGATAGAGGATAGGATAGGATGGAGAATAGGATAGGATAGAGGATAGGATAGGATAGACGATAGGATAGGATAGAGGATAGGATACGATAGAGGATAGGATAGGATAGAGGATACGATATAGGATTTAATCGGATAGAGGATAGGATACGATAGAGGATAGGATAGGATAGAGGATAGGATAGGATAGAGGATAGGATACGATAGAGGATAGGATAGGATAGAGGATATGATACGATAGAGGATAGGATAGGATAGAGGATACGATATAGGATTTAATAGGATAGAGTATAGGATACGATAGAGGATATGATATGATAGAGGATAGGATAGGATAGAGGATAGGATAGGATTGAGGATAGGATAGGATAGAGGATAGGATAGGATAGAGGATAGGATAGGATAGAGGATAGGATAGGATAGAGGATAGGATAGGATGGAGGATAGGATACGATAGAGGATAGGATAGGATAGAGGATACGATATAGGATTTAATAGGATAGAGGATAGGATACGATAGAGGATAGGATAGGATAGAGGATAGGATACGATAGAGGATAGGATAGGATAGAGGATAGGATAGGATAGAGGATAGGATAGGATAGAGGATAGGATAGGATAGGATAGGATAGAGGATAGGATAGGATAGAGGATAGGATACGATAGAGGATAGGATAGGATAGAGGATACGATATAGGATTTAATAGGATAGAGGATAGGATACGATAGAGGATAGGATAGGATAGGATAGAGGATACGATATAGGATAGGATAGGATAGAGGATAGGATAGGATAGAGGATGGGATAGGATAGACGATAGGATAGGATAGAGGATAGGATACGATAGAGGATAGGATAGGATAGAGGATACGATATAGGATTTAATAGGATAGAGGATAGGATACGATAGAGGATAGGATAGGATAGAGGATAGGATACGATAGAGGATAGGATAGGATAGAGGATAGGATAGGATAGAGGATAGGATAGGATAGAGGATAGGATAGGATAGAGGATAGGATAGGATAGAGGATAGGATAGGATGGAGAATAGGATAGGATAGAGGATAGGATAGGATAGACGATAGGATAGGATAGAGGATAGGATACGATAGAGGATAGGATAGGATAGAGGATACGATATAGGATTTAATAGGATAGAGGATAGGATACGATAGAGGATAGGATAGGATAGAGGATAGGATACGATAGAGGATAGGATAGGATAGAGGATAGGATAGGATAGAGGATAGGATAGGATAGAGGATAGGATAGGATAGGATAGGATAGAGGATAGGATAGGATAGAGGATAGGATACGATAGAGGATAGGATAGGATAGAGGATACGATATAGGATTTAATAGGATAGAGGATAGGATACGATAGAGGATAGGATAGGATAGGATAGAGGATACGATATAGGATAGGATAGGATAGAGGATAGGATAGGATAGAGGATGGGATAGGATAGAGAATAATATAGGATAGAGGATAGGATAGGATAGAGGATAGGATAGGATAGAGGATAGGATACGATAGAGGATAGGATAGGATAGAGGATATGATACGATAGAGGATAGGATAGGATAGAGGATACGATATAGGATTTAATAGGATAGAGTATAGGATACGATAGAGGATATGATATGATAGAGGATAGGATAGGATAGAGGATAGGATAGGGTAGAGGATAGGATAGGATAGAGGATAGGATAGGATAGAGGATAGGATAGGATAGAGGATGGGATAGGATAGAGGATAATATAGGATAGAGGATAGGATAGGATAGAGGATAGGATAGGATAGAGGATAGGATAGGATAGAGGATAGGATACGATAGATGATAAGGATGGGATAGAGGATAGGATAGGATAGAGGACATCATAGGATAGAGGATAGGATAGGATAGAGGATAGGATAGGATAGAGGATAGGATAGGATAGAGGATAGGATAGGATAGAGGATACGATATAGGATTTAATAGGATAGAGGATAGGATACGATAGAGGATAGGATAGGATAGAGGATAGGATACGATAGAGGATAGGATAGGATAGAGGATAGGATAGGATAGAGGATAGGATAGGATAGAGGATAGGATAGGATAGGATAGGATAGAGGATAGGATAGGATAGAGGATAGGATACGATAGAGGATAGGATAGGATAGAGGATACGATATAGGATTTAATAGGATAGAGGATAGGATACGATAGAGGATAGGATAGGATAGGATAGAGGATACGATATAGGATAGGATAGGATAGAGGATAGGATAGGATAGAGGATGGGATAGGATAGAGAATAATATAGGATAGAGGATAGGATAGGATAGAGGATAGGATAGGATAGAGGATAGGATACGATAGAGGATAGGATAGGATAGAGGATATGATACGATAGAGGATAGGATAGGATAGAGGATACGATATAGGATTTAATAGGATAGAGTATAGGATACGATAGAGGATATGATATGATAGAGGATAGGATAGGATAGAGGATAGGATAGGGTAGAGGATAGGATAGGATAGAGGATAGGATAGGATAGAGGATAGGATAGGATAGAGGATGGGATAGGATAGAGGATAATATAGGATAGAGGATAGGATAGGATAGAGGATAGGATAGGATAGAGGATAGGATAGGATAGAGGATAGGATACGATAGATGATAAGGATGGGATAGAGGATAGGATAGGATAGAGGACATCATAGGATAGAGGATAGGATAGGATAGAGGATAGGATAGGATAGAGGATAGGATAGGATAGAGGATAGGATAGGATAGAGGATAGGATACGATAGAGGATAGGATAGGATAGAGGATACGATATAGGATTTAATAGGATAGAGGATAGGATACGATAGAGGATAGGATAGGATAGGATAGAGGATACGATATAGGATAGGATAGGATAGAGGATAGGATAGGATAGAGGATGGGATAGGATAGAGGATAATATAGGATAGAGGATAGGATAGGATAGAGGATAGGATAGGATACGAGGATAGGATACGATAGAGGATAGGATAGGATAGAGGATATGATACGATAGAGGATAGGATAGGATAGAGGATACGATATAGGATTTAATAGGATAGAGTATAGGATACGATAGAGGATATGATATGATAGAGGATAGGATAGGATAGAGGATAGGATAGGATTGAGGATAGGATAGGATAGAGGATAGGATAGGATAGAGGATAGGATAGGATAGAGGATAGGATAGGATAGAGGATAGGATAGGATGGAGAATAGGATAGGATAGAGGATAGGATAGGATAGACGATAGGATAGGATAGAGGATAGGATACGATAGAGGATAGGATAGGATAGAGGATACGATATAGGATTTAATCGGATAGAGGATAGGATACGATAGAGGATAGGATAGGATAGAGGATAGGATAGGATAGAGGATAGGATAGGATAGAGGATAGGATAGGATAGAGGATGGGATAGGATAGAGGATAATATAGGATAGAGGATAGGATAGGATAGAGGATAGGATAGGATAGAGGATAGGATAGGATAGAGGATAGGATAGGATAGAGGATAGGATACGATAGAGGATAAGGATAGGATAGAGGATAGGATTGGATAGAGGATAGGATAGGATAGAGGATGGATAGGATAGAGGATAATATAGGATAGAGGATAGGATAGGATAGAGGATAGGATAGGATAGAGGAAGGATAGGATAGAGGATAGGATACGATAGAGGATAAGGATAGGATAGAGGATAGGATTGGATAGAGGATAGCATATGATAGAGGATAGGATAGGATAGAGGATAGGATAGGATAGAGGATAGGATAGGATAGAGGATAGGATAGGATAGATGATAAGATAGGATAGAGAAAAGGATAGGATAGAGGATAGGAATAGGACAGAGGATAGGATAGGATAGAGGATAGGATACGATAGAGGATAGGATAGGATAGAGGATACGATATAGGATTTAATAGGATAGATGATAGGATACGATAGAGGATAGGATAGGATAGAGGATAGGATAGGATAGAGGATAGGATAGGATAGAGGATAGGATAGGATAGAGGATAGGATAGGATAGAGGATAGGATAGGATAGAGGATAGGATAGGATAGAGGATAGGATAGGATAGAGGATAGGATAGGATAGAGGATAGGATACGATAGAGGATAGGATAGGATAGAGGATCCGATAGAGGATTTAATAGGATAGAGGATAGGATACGATAAAGGATAGGATAGCATAGAGGATAGGATAGGATAGAGGATAGGATATAGGATTGGATAGGATAGCGGATAGGATACGATAGAGGATAGGATAGGATAGAGGATAGGATAGGATAGAGGATAGGATAGGATAGAGGATTGGATAGGATAGAGGATAATATAGGATAGAGGATAGGATAGGATAGAGGATAGGATAGGATAGAGGATAGGATAGGATAGAGGATAGGATACGATAGAGGATAAGGATGGGATAGAGGATAGGATAGGATAGAGGATAGGATAGGATAGAGGATAGGATAGGATAGAGGATAGGATAGGATAGAGGATAGGATAGGATAGAGGATAGGATAGGATAGAGGATAGGATACGATAGAGGATAGGATAGGATAGAGGATACGATATAGGATTTAATAGGATAGAGGATAGGATACGATAGAGGATAGGATAGGATAGGATAGAGGATACGATATAGGATAGGATAGGATAGAGGATAGGATAGGATAGAGGATGGGATAGGATAGAGGATAATATAGGATAGAGGATAGGATAGGATAGAGGATAGGATAGGATAGAGGATAGGATACGATAGAGGATAGGATAGGATAGAGGATATGATACGATAGAGGATAGGATAGGATAGAGGATACGATATAGGATTTAATAGGATAGAGTATAGGATACGATAGAGGATATGATATGATAGAGGATAGGATAGGATAGAGGATAGGATAGGATTGAGGATAGGATAGGATAGAGGATAGGATAGGATAGAGGATAGGATAGGATAGAGGATAGGATAGGATAGAGGATAGGATAGGATGGAGAATAGGATAGGATAGAGGATAGGATAGGATAGACGATAGGATAGGATAGAGGATAGGATACGATAGAGGATAGGATAGGATAGAGGATACGATATAGGATTTAATAGGATAGAGGATAGGATACGATAGAGGATAGGATAGGATAGAGGATAGGATACGATAGAGGATAGGATAGGATAGAGGATAGGATAGGATAGAGGATAGGATAGGATAGAGGATAGGATAGGATAGAGGATAGGATAGGATAGAGGATAGGATAGGATGGAGAATAGGATAGGATAGAGGATAGGATAGGATAGACGATAGGATAGGATAGAGGATAGGATACGATAGAGGATAGGATAGGATAGAGGATACGATATAGGATTTAATAGGATAGAGGATAGGATACGATAGAGGATAGGATAGGATAGAGGATAGGATACGATAGAGGATAGGATAGGATAGAGGATAGGATAGGATAGAGGATAGGATAGGATAGGGGATAGGATAGGATAGAGGATAGGATAGGATAGGATAGAGGATAGGATAGGATAGAGGATAGGATACGATAGAGGATAGGATAGGATAGAGGATACGATATAGGATTTAATAGGATAGAGGATAGGATAGGATAGAGGATGGGATAGGATAGAGGATAATATAGGATAGAGGATAGGATAGGATAGAGGATAGGATAGGATAGAGGATAGGATAGGATAGAGGATAGGATAGGATAGAGGATAGGATAGGATAGAGGATAGGATAGGATAGAGGATAGGATAGGATAGAGGATAGGATAGGATAGAGGATAAGGATAGGATAGAGGATAGGATAGGATAGAGGATAGGATAGGATAGAGGATAGGATAGGATAGAGGATAGGATAGGATAGAGGATAGGATAGGATAGAGGATAGGATAGGATAGAGGATAGGATAGGATAGAGGATAGGATAGGATAGAGGATAGGATACGATAGAGGATACGATAGGATAGAGGATAGGATAGGATAGAGGATAGGATAGGATAGAGGATAATATAGGATAGAGGATAGGATAGGATAGAGGATAATATAGGATAGAGGATAGGATAGGATAGAGGATAGGATAGGATAGAGGATAGGATAGGATAGAGGATAGGATACGATAGAGGATAGGATAGGATAGAGGATCCGATATAGGATTTAATAGGATAGAGGATAGGATACGATAAAGGATAGGATAGCATAGAGGATAGGATAGGATAGAGGATAGGATATAGGATTGGATAGGATAGCGGATAGGATACGATAGAGGATAGGATAGGATAGAGGATAGGATAGGATAGAGGATAGGATAGGATAGAGGATAGGATAGGATAGAGGATGGGATAGGATAGAGGATAATATAGGATAGAGGATAGGATAGGATAGAGGATAGGATAGGATAGAGGATAGGATAGGATAGAGGATAGGATACGATAGAGGATAAGGATAGGATAGAGGATAGGATAGGATAGAGGATAGGATAGGATAGAGGATAGGATAGGATAGAGGATAGGATAGGATAGAGGATAGGATAGGATAGAGGATAGGATAGGATAGAGGATAGGATAGAGGATAGGATAGGATAGAGGATAGGATAGGATAGAGGATAGGATAGGATAGAGGATAGGATACGATAGAGGATACGATAGGATAGAGGATAGGATAGGATAGAGGATAGGATAGGATAGAGGATAATATAGGATAGAGGATAGGATAGGATAGAGGATAATATAGGATAGAGGATAGGATAGGATAGAGGATAGGATAGGATAGAGGATAGGATAGGATAGAGGATAGGATAGGATAGAGGATGGGATAGGATAGAGGATAATATAGGATAGAGGATAGGATAGGATAGAGGATAGGATAGGATAGAGGATAGGATAGGATAGAGGATAGGATACGATAGAGGATAAGGATAGGATAGAGGATAGGATAGGATAGAGGATAGGATAGGATAGAGGATAGGATAGGATAGAGGATAGGATAGGATAGAGGATAGGATAGGATAGAGGATAGGATAGGATAGAGGATAGGATACGATAGAGGATAGGATAGGATAGAGGATACGATATAGGATTTAATAGGATAGAGGATAGGATACGATAGAGGATAGGATAGGATAGGATAGAGGATACGATATAGAATAGGATAGGATAGAGGATAGGATAGGATAGAGGATGGGATAGGATAGAGGATAATATAGGATAGAGGATAGGATAGGATAGAGGATAGGATAGGATAGAGGATAGGATACGATAGAGGATAGGATAGGATAGAGGATATGATACGATAGAGGATACGATAGGATAGAGGATACGATATAGGATTTAATAGGATAGAGTATAGGATACGATAGAGGATATGATATGATAGAGGATAGGATAGGATAGAGGATAGGATAGGATTGAGGATAGGATAGGATAGAGGATAGGATAGGATAGAGGATAGGATAGGATAGAGGATAGGATAGGATAGAGGATAGGATAGGATGGAGAATAGGATAGGATAGACGATAGGATAGGATAGAGGATAGGATAGGATAGAGGATAGGATACGATAGAGGATAGGATAGGATAGAGGATAGGATACGATTGAGGATAGGATAGGATAGAGGATAGGATACGATAGAGGATAGGATAGGATAGAGGATAGGATAGGATAGAGGATAGGATAGGATAGAGGATAGGATAGGATAGAGGATAGGATAGGATAGATGATAGGATAGGATAGAGAAAAGGATAGGATAGAGGATAGGATAGGACAGAGGATAGGATAGGATAGAGGATAGGATACGATAGAGGATAGGATAGGATAGAGGATACGATATAGGATTTAATAGGATAGATGATAGGATACGATAGAGGATAGGATAGGATAGAGGATAGGATAGGATAGAGGATAGGATACGATAGAGGATAGGATAGGATAGAGGATAGGATAGGATAGAGGATAGGATAGGATAGAGGATAGGATAGGATAGAGGATAGGATAGGATAGATGATAGGATAGGATAGAGAAAAGGATAGGATAGAGGATAGGATAGGACAGAGGATAGGATAGGATAGAGGATAGGATACGATAGAGGATAGGATAGGATAGAGGATACGATATAGGATTTAATAGGATAGATGATAGGATACGATAGAGGATAGGATAGGATAGAGGATAGGATAGGATAGAGGATAGGATAGGATAGAGGATAGGATAGGATAGAGGATAGGATAGGATAGAGGATAGGATAGGATAGAGGATAGGATAGGATAGAGGATAGGATAGGATAGAGGATAGGATAGGATAGAGGATAGGATAGGATAGAGGATAGGATAGGATAGGATAGAGGATAGGATAGGATAGAGGATAGGATAGGATAGAGGATAGGATAGGATAGAGGATAGGATAGGATAGAGGATAGGATAGGATAGAGGATAGGATAGGATAGAGGATAGGATAGGATAGAGGATAGGATAGGATAGAGGATAGGATAGGATAGAGGATAGGATAGGATAGGATAGAGGATAGGATAGGATAGAGGATAGGATATGATAGAGGATAGGATAGGATAGAGGATAGGATACGATAGAGGATAGGATAGGATAGAGGATACGATATAGGATTTAATCGGATAGAGGATAGGATACGATAGAGGATAGGATAGGATAGAGGATAGGATAGGATAGAGGATAGGATAGGATAGAGGATAGGATAGGATAGAGGATAGGATACGATAGAGGATAAGGATAGGATAGAGGATAGGATAGGATAGAGGATAGGATAGGATAGAGGATAGGATATGATAGAGGATAGGATAGGATAGAGGATAGGATACGATAGAGGATAGGATAGGATAGAGGATAGGATAGGATAGAGGATAGGATAGGATAGAGGATAGGATAGGATAGAGGATAGGATAGGATAGATGATAGGATAGGATAGAGAAAAGGATAGGATAGAGGATAGGATAGGACAGAGGATAGGATAGGATAGAGGATAGGATACGATAGAGGATAGGATAGGATAGAGGATACGATATAGGATTTAATAGGATAGATGATAGGATACGATAGAGGATAGGATAGGATAGAGGATAGGATAGGATAGAGGATAGGATAGGATAGAGGATAGGATAGGATAGAGGATAGGATAGGATAGAGGATAGGATAGGATAGAGGATAGGATAGGATAGAGGATAGGATAGGATAGAGGATAGGATAGGATAGAGGATAGGATAGGATAGAGGATAGGATAGGATAGAGGATAGGATAGGATAGAGGATAGGATAGGATAGAGGATAGGATAGGATAGAGGATAGGATAGGATAGAGGATAGGATAGGATAGGATAGAGGATAGGATAGGATAGAGGATAGGATAGGATAGAGGATAGGATAGGATAGAGGATAGGATAGGATAGAGGATGGGATAGGATAGAGGATAATATAGGATAGAGGATAGGATATAGGATTTAATAGGATAGATGATAGGATACGATAGAGGATAGGATATGATAGAGGATAGGATAGGATAGAGGATAGGATAGGATTGAGGATAGGATAGGATAGAGGATAGGATAGGATAGAGGATAGGATAGGAAAGAGGATAGGATAGGATAGAGGATAGGATAGGATGGAGAATAGGATAGGATAGAGGATAGGATACGATAGAGGATAGGATAGGATAGAGGATAAGATATAGGATTTAATAGGATGGAGGATAGGATACGATAGAGGATAGGATAGGATAGAGGATAGGATAGGATAGAGGATAGGATAGGATAGAGGATAGGATAGGATAGAGGATAGGATAGGATAGGATAGGATAGAGGATAGGATACGATAGAGGATAAGGATAGGATAGAGGATAGGATAGGATAGAGGATAGGATATGATAGAGGATAGGATAGGATAGAGGATAGAGGATAGGATAGGATAGAGGATAGGATAGGATAGAGGATAGGATATGATAGAGGATAGGATAGGATAGAGGATAGGATAGGATTGAGGATAGGATAGGATAGAGGATAGGATAGGATAGAGGATAGGATAGGAAAGAGGATAGGATAGGATAGAGGATAGGATAGGATAGAGGATAGGATAGGATAGAGGATAGGATACGATAGAGGATAGGATAGGATAGAGGATAAGATATAGGATTTAATAGGATGGAGGATAGGATACGATAGAGGATAGGATAGGATAGAGGATAGGATAGGATAGAGGATAGGATAGGATAGAGGATAGGATAGGATAGAGGATAGGATAGGATAGGATAGGATAGAGGATAGGATACGATAGAGGATAAGGATAGGATAGAGGATAGGATAGGATAGAGGATAGGATATGATAGAGGATAGGATAGGATAGAGGATAGAGGATAGGATAGGATAGAGGATAGGATAGGATAGAGGATAGGATATGATAGAGGATAGGATAGGATAGAGGATAGGATAGGATTGAGGATAGGATAGGATAGAGGATAGGATAGGATAGAGGATAGGATAGGAAAGAGGATAGGATAGGATAGAGGATAGGATAGGATAGAGGATAGGATAGGATAGAGGATAGGATACGATAGAGGATAGGATAGGATAGAGGATAAGATATAGGATTTAATAGGATGGAGGATAGGATACGATAGAGGATAGGATAGGATAGAGGATAGGATAGGATAGAGGATAGGATAGGATAGAGGATAGGATAGGATAGGATAGGATAGAGGATAGGATACGATAGAGGATAAGGATAGGATAGAGGATAGGATAGGATAGAGGATAGGATATGATAGAGGATAGGATAGGATAGAGGATAGAGGATAGGATAGGATAGAGGATAGGATAGGATAGAGGATAGGATAGGATAGAGGATAGGATAGGATAGAGGATAGGATAGGATAGAGAATAGGATAGGATACAGGATAGGATAGGATAGAGGATAGGATAGGATAGAGGATAGGATAGGATAGAGGATAGGATAGGATAGAGGATAATATAGGATAGAGGATAGGATAGGATAGAGGATAATATAGGATAGAGGATAGGATAGGATAGAGGATAGGATAGGATAGAGGATAGGATAGGATAGAGGATAGGATACGATAGAGGATAGGATAGGATAGAGGATAGGATACGATAGAGGATAGGATATAGGATTTAATAGGATAGAGGATAGGATACGATAGAGGATAGGATAGGATAGGATAGAGGATACGATATAGGATAGGATAGGATAGAGGATAGGATAGGATAGAGGATGGGATAGGATAGAGGATAATATAGGATAGAGGATAGGATAGGATAGAGGATAGGATAGGATAGAGGATAGGATACGATAGAGGATAGGATAGGATAGAGGATATGATACGATAGAGGACAGGATAGGATAGAGGATACGATATAGGATTTAATAGGATAGAGTATAGGATACGATAGAGGATATGATATGATAGAGGATAGGATAGGATAGAGGATAGGATAGGATTGAGGATAGGATAGGATAGAGGATAGGATAGGATAGAGGATAGGATAGGATAGAGGATAGGATAGGATAGAGGATAGGATAGGATGGAGAATAGGATAGGATAGAGGATAGGATAGGATAGACGATAGGATAGGATAGAGGATAGGATACGATAGAGGATAGGATAGGATAGAGGATACGATATAGGATTTAATCGGATAGAGGATAGGATACGATAGAGGATAGGATAGGATAGAGGATAGGATAGGATAGACGATAGGATAGGATAGAGGATAGGATACGATAGAGGATAGGATAGGATAGAGGATACGATATAGGATTTAATCGGATAGAGGATAGGATACGATAGAGGATAGGATAGGATAGAGGATAGGATAGGATAGAGGATAGGATAGGATAGAGGATAGGATAGGATAGAGGATGGGATAGGATAGAGGATAATATAGGATAGAGGATAGGATAGGATAGAGGATAGGATAGGATAGAGGATAGGATAGGATAGAGGATAGGATAGGATAGAGGATAGGATAGGATAGAGGATGGGATACGATAGAGGATAATATAGGATAGAGGATAGGATAGGATAGAGGATAGGATAGGATAGAGGATAGGATAGGATAGATGATAGGATAGGATAGAGAGAAGGATAGGATAGAGGATAGGACAGGACAGAGGATAGGATAGGATAGAGGATAGGATACGATAGAGGATAGGATAGGATAGAGGATACCATATAGGATTTAATAGGATAGATGATAGGATACGATAGAGGATAGGATAGGATAGAGGATAGGATAGGATAGAGGATAGGATAGGATAGAGGATAGGATAGGATAGAGGATAGGATAGGATAGAGGATAGGATAGGATAGAGGATAGGATAGGATAGAGGATAGGATACGATAGAGGATAGGATAGGATAGAGGATCCGATAGAGGATTTAATAGGATAGAGGATAGGATACGATAAAGGATAGGATAGCATAGAGGATAGGATAGGATAGAGGATAGGATATAGGATTGGATAGGATAGCGGATAGGATACGATAGAGGATAGGATAGGATAGAGGATAGGATAGGATAGAGGATAGGATAGGATAGAGGATGGGATAGGATAGAGGATAATATAGGATAGAGGATAGGATAGGATAGAGGATAGGATAGGATAGAGGATAGGATAGGATAGAGGATAGGATACGATAGAGGATAAGGATGGGATAGAGGATAGGATAGGATAGAGGATAGGATAGGATAGAGGATAGGATAGGATAGAGGATAGGATAGGATAGAGGATAGGATAGGATAGAGGATAGGATAGGATAGAGGATAGGATACGATAGAGGATAGGATAGGATAGAGGATACGATATAGGATTTAATAGGATAGAGGATAGGATACGATAGAGGATAGGATAGGATAGGATAGAGGATACGATATAGGATAGGATAGGATCGAGGATAGGATAGGATAGAGGATGGGATAGGATAGAGGATAATATAGGATAGAGGAGAGGATAGGATAGGATAGAGGATAGGATACGATAGAGGATAGGATAGGATAGAGGATATGATACGATAGAGGATAGGATAGTATAGAGGATACGATATAGGATTTAATAGGATAGAGTATAGGATACGATAGAGGATATGATATGATAGAGGATAGGATAGGATAGAGGATAGGATAGGATTGAGGATAGGATAGGATAGAGGATAGGATAGGATAGAGGATAGGATAGGATAGAGGATAGGATAGGATAGAGGATAGGATAGGATGGAGAATAGGATAGGATAGAGGATAGGATAGGATAGAGGATAGGATAGGATAGAGGATAGGATACGATAGAGGATAGGATAGGATAGAGGATACGATATAGGATTTAATAGGATAGAGGATAGGATAGGATAGAGGATGGGATAGGATAGAGGATACTATAGGATAGAGGATAGGATAGGATAGAGGATAGGATAGGATAGAGGATAGGATAGAATAGAGGATAGGATAGGATAGAGGATAGGATAGGATAGAGGATAGGATAGGATAGAGGATAGGATAGGATAGAGGATAGGATAGGATAGAGGATAGGATAGAGGATAGGATAGGATAGAGGATAGGATAGGATAGAGGATAGGATAGGATAGAGGATAGGATACGATAGAGGATACGATAGGATAGAGGATAGGATAGGATAGAGGATAGGATAGGATAGAGGATAATATAGGTTAGAGGATAGGATAGGATAGAGGATAATATAGGATAGAGGATAGGATAGGATAGAGGATAGGATAGGATAGAGGATAGGATAGGATAGAGGATAGGATACGATAGAGGATAGGATAGGATAGAGGATGGGATAGGATAGATGATAATATAGGATAGAGGATAGGATAGGATAGAGGATAGGATAGGATAGAGGATAGGATAGGATAGAGGATAGGATACGATAGAGGATAAGGATAGGATAGAGGATAGGATAGGATAGAGGATAGGATAGGATAGAGGATAGGATAGGATAGAGGATAGGATAGGATAGAGGATAGTATAGGATAGAGGATAGGATAGGATAGAGGATAGGATACGATAGAGGATAGGATAGGATAGAGGATACGATATAGGATTTAATAGGATAGAGGATAGGATACGATAGAGGATAGGATAGGATAGGATAGAGGATACGATATAGAATAGGATAGGATAGAGGATAGGATAGGATAGAGGATGGGATAGGATAGAGGATAATATAGGATAGAGGATAGGATAGGATAGAGGATAGGATAGGATAGAGGATAGGATACGATAGAGGATAGGATAGGATAGAGGATATGATACGATAGAGGATAGGATAGGATAGAGGATACGATATAGGATTTAATAGGATAGAGTATAGGATACGATAGAGGATATGATATGATAGAGGATAGGATAGGATAGAGGATAGGATAGGATTGAGGATAGGATAGGATAGAGGATAGGATAGGATAGAGGATAGGATAGGATAGAGGATAGGATAGGATAGAGGATAGGATAGGATGGAGAATAGGATAGGATAGAGGATAGGATAGGATAGAGGATAGGATACGATAGAGGATAGGATAGGATAGAGGATAGGATACGATTGAGGATAGGATAGGATAGAGGATAGGATACGATAGAGGATAGGATAGGATAGAGGATAGGATAGGATAGAGGATAGGATAGGATAGAGGATAGGATAGGATAGAGGATAGGATAGGATAGAGGATAGGATAGGATAGGATAGGATAGAGGATAGGATAGGATAGAGGATAGGATACGATAGAGGATAGGATAGGATAGAGGATACGATATAGGATTTAATAGGATAGAGGATAGGATACGATAGAGGATACGATAGGATAGAGGATAGGATAGGATAGAGAATAGGATAGGATAGAGGAAAGGATAGGATAGAGGATAGGATAGGATAGAGGATAGGATAGGATAGAGGATGGGATAGGATAGAGGATAAGGATAGGATAGAGGATAGGATAGGATAGAGGATAGGATAGGATAGAGGATAGGATAGGATAGAGGATAGGATAGGATAGAGGATAGGATACGATAGAGGATAAGGATAGGATAGAGGATAGGATAGGATAGAGGATAGGATATGATAGAGGATAGGATAGGATAGAGGATAGGATAGGATAGAGAATAGGATGGGATAGAGGATAGGATAGGATAGAGGATAGGATAGGATAGAGGATAGGATAGGATAGAGGATGGGATAGGATAGAGGATAGGATAGGATAGAGGATAGGATAGGATAGAGGATAGGATAGGATAGAGGATAGGATTGGATAGAGGATAGGATAGGATAGAGGATACGATATAGGATTTAATAGGATAGAGGATAGGATACGATAGAGGATACGATAGGATAGAGGATAGGATAGGATAGAGAATAGGATAGGATAGAGGAAAGGATAGGATAGAGGATAGAATTGGATAGAGGATAGGATAGGATAGAGGATGGGATAGGATAGAGGATAATATAGGATAGAGGATAATATAGGATAGAGGATAGGATAGGATAGAGGATAGGATAGGATACAGGATAGGATAGGATAGAGGATAGGATAGGATAGAGGATAGGATAGGATAGAGGATAGGATAGGATAGAGGATAGGATAGGATAGAGGATAGGATAGGATAGAGGATAGGATACGATAGAGGATAAGGATAGGATAGAGGATAGGATAGGATAGAGGATAGGATATGATAGAGGATACGATAGAGGATAGGATAGGATAGAGGATAGGATAGGATAGAGGATAGGATAGGATAGAGGATAGGATAGGATAGAGGATAGGATAGGATAGAGGATAGGATAGGATAGAGGATAGGATACGATAGAGGATAGGATAGGATAGAGGATACGATATAGGATTTAATAGGATAGAGGATAGGATACGATAGAGGATAGGATAGGATAGGATAGAGGATACGATATAGAATAGGATAGGATAGAGGATAGGATAGGATAGAGGATGGGATAGGATAGAGGATAATATAGGATAGAGGATAGGATACGATAAAGGATAGGATAGCATAGAGGATAGGATAGGATAGAGGATAGGATATAGGATTGGATAGGATAGCGGATAGGATACGATAGAGGATAGGATAGGATAGAGGATAGGATAGGATAGAGGATAGGATAGGATAGAGGATGGGATAGGATAGAGGATAATATAGGATACAGGATAGGATAGGATAGAGGATAGGATAGGATAGAGGATAGGATAGGATAGAGGATAGGATACGATAGAGGATAAGGATGGGATAGAGGATATGATAGGATAGAGGATAGGATAGGATAGAGGATAGGATAGGATAGAGGATAGGATAGGATAGAGGATAGGATAGGATAGAGGATAGGATAGGATAGAGGATAGGATACGATAGAGGATAGGATAGGATAGAGGATACGATATAGGATTTAATAGGATAGAGGATAGGATACGATAGAGGATAGGATAGGATAGGATAGAGGATACGATATAGGATAGGATAGGATAGAGGATAGGATAGGATAGAGGATGGGATAGGATAGAGGATAATATAGGATAGAGGATAGGATAGGATAGAGGATAGGATAGGATAGAGGATAGGATACGATAGAGGATAGGATAGGATAGAGGATATGATACGATAGAGGATAGGATAGGATAGAGGATATGATATAGGATTTAATAGGATAGAGTATAGGATACGATAGAGGATATGATATGATAGAGGATAGGATAGGATAGAGGATAGGATAGGATTGAGGATAGGATAGGATAGAGGATAGGATAGGATAGAGGATAGGATAGGATAGAGGATAGGATAGGATAGAGGATAGGATAGGATGGAGAATAGGATAGGATAGAGGATAGGATAGGATAGACGATAGGATAGGATAGAGGATAGGATACGATAGAGGATAGGATAGGATAGAGGATACGATATAGGATTTAATAGGATAGAGGATAGGATACGATAGAGGATAGGATAGGATAGAGGATAGGATACGATAGAGGATAGGATAGGATAGAGGATAGGATAGGATAGAGGATAGGATAGGATAGAGGATAGGATAGGATAGAGGATAGGATAGGATAGAGGATAGGATAGGATGGAGAATAGGATAGGATAGAGGATAGGATAGGATAGACGATAGGATATGATAGAGGATAGGATACGATAGAGGATAGGATAGGATAGAGGATACGATATAGGATTTAATAGGATAGAGGATAGGATACGATAGAGGATAGGATAGGATAGAGGATAGGATACGATAGAGGATAGGATAGGATAGAGGATAGGATAGGATAGAGGATAGGATAGGATAGAGGATAGGATAGGATAGAGGATAGGATAGGATAGGATAGAGGATAGGATAGGATAGAGGATAGGATACGATAGAGGATAGGATAGGATAGAGGATACGATATAGGATTTAATAGGATAGAGGATAGGATAGGATAGAGGATGGGATAGGATAGAGGATAATATAGGATAGAGGATAGGATAGGATAGAGGATAGGATAGGATAGAGGATAGGATAGGATAGAGGATAGGATAGGATAGAGGATAGGATAGGATAGAGGATAGGATAGGATAGAGGATAGGATAGGATAGAGGATAGGATAGGATAGAGGATAAGGATAGGATAGAGGATAGGATAGGATAGAGGATAGGATAGGATAGAGGATAGGATAGGATAGAGGATAGGATAGGATAGAGGATAGGATAGGATAGAGGATAGGATAGGATAGAGGATAGGATAGGATAGAGGATAGGATACGATAGAGGATACGATAGGATAGAGGATAGGATAGGATAGAGGATAGGATAGGATAGAGGATAATATAGGATAGAGGATAGGATAGGATAGAGGATAATATAGGATAGAGGATAGGATAGGATAGAGGATAGGATAGGATAGAGGATAGGATAGGATAGAGGATAGGATACGATAGAGGATAGGATAGGATAGAGGATCCGATATAGGATTTAATAGGATAGAGGATAGGATACGATAAAGGATAGGATAGCATAGAGGATAGGATAGGATAGAGGATAGGATATAGGATTGGATAGGATAGCGGATAGGATACGATAGAGGATAGGATAGGATAGAGGATAGGATAGGATAGAGGATAGGATAGGATAGAGGATAGGATAGGATAGAGGATGGGATAGGATAGAGGATAATATAGGATAGAGGATAGGATAGGATAGAGGATAGGATAGGATAGAGGATAGGATAGGATAGAGGATAGGATACGATAGAGGATAAGGATAGGATAGAGGATAGGATAGGATAGAGGATAGGATAGGATAGAGGATAGGATAGGATAGAGGATAGGATAGGATAGAGGATAGGATAGGATAGAGGATAGGATAGAGGATAGGATAGGATAGAGGATAGGATAGGATAGAGGATAGGATAGGATAGAGGATAGGATACGATAGAGGATACGATAGGATAGAGGATAGGATAGGATAGAGGATAGGATAGGATAGAGGATAGGATAGGATAGAGGATAGGATAGGATAGGATAGAGGATAGGATAGGATAGAGGATAGGATAGGATAGATGATAGGATAGGATAGAGAAAAGGATAGGATAGAGGATAGGATAGGACAGAGGATAGGATAGGATAGAGGATAGGATACGATAGAGGATAGGATAGGATAGAGGATACGATATAGGATTTAATAGGATAGAGGATAGGATACGATAGAGGATAGGATAGGATAGAGGATAGGATAGGATAGAGGATAGGATAGGATAGAGGATAGGATAGGATAGAGGATAGGATAGGATAGAGGATAGGATAGGATAGAGGATAGGATAGGATAGAGGATAGGATAGGATAGAGGATAGGATAGGATAGAGGATAGGATAGGATAGAGGATAGGATAGGATAGGATAGAGGATAGGATAGGATAGAGGATAGGATAGGATAGAGGATAGGATAGGATAGAGGATAGGATAGGATAGAGGATGGGATAGGATAGAGGATAATATAGGATAGAGGATAGGATAGGATGGAGGATAGGATACGATAGAGGATAGGATAGGATAGAGGATATGATACGATAGAGGATATGATACGATAGAGGATAGGATAGGATAGAGGATACGATATAGGATTTCATAGGATAGAGTATAGGATACGATAGAGGATAGGATATGATAGAGGATAGGATAGGATAGAGGATAGGATAGGATTGAGGATAGGATAGGATAGAGGATAGGATAGGATAGAGGATAGGATAGGAAAGAGGATAGGATAGGATAGAGGATAGGATAGGATGGAGAATAGGATAGGATAGAGGATAGGATAGGATAGAGGATAGGATAGGACAGAGGAGAGGATACGATAGAGGATAGGATAGGATAGAGGATAAGATATAGGATTTAATAGGATGGAGGATAGGATACGATAGAGGATAGGATAGGATAGAGGATAGGATAGGATAGAGGATAGGATAGGATAGAGGATAGGATAGGATAGGATAGAGGATAGGATAGGATAGAGGATAGGATAGGATAGATGATAGGATAGGATAGAGAAAAGGATAGGATAGAGGATAGGATAGGACAGAGGATAGGATAGGATAGAGGATAGGATACGATAGAGGATAGGATAGGATAGAGGATACGATATAGGATTTAATAGGATAGAGGATAGGATACGATAGAGGATAGGATAGGATAGAGGATAGGATAGGATAGAGGATAGGATAGGATAGAGGATAGGATAGGATAGAGGATAGGATAGGATAGAGGATAGGATAGGATAGAGGATAGGATAGGATAGAGGATAGGATAGGATAGAGGATAGGATAGGATAGAGGATAGGATAGGATAGAGGATAGGATAGGATAGGATAGAGGATAGGATAGGATAGAGGATAGGATAGGATAGAGGATAGGATAGGATAGAGGATAGGATAGGATAGAGGATAGGATAGGAAAGAGGATAGGATAGGATAGAGGATAGGATAGGATGGAGAATAGGATAGGATAGAGGATAGGATAGGATAGAGGATAGGATAGGATAGAGGATAGGATACGATAGAGAATAGGATAGGATAGAGGATAAGATATAGGATTTAATAGGATGGAGGATAGGATACGATACAGGATAGGATAGGATAGAGGATAGGATAGGATAGAGGATAGGATAGGATAGAGGATAGGATAGGATAGGATAGGATAGAGGATAGGATACGATAGAGGATAAGGATAGGATAGAGGATAGGAGAGGATAGAGGATAGGATATGATAGAGGATAGGATAGGATAGAGGATAGGATAGGATAGAGGATACGATATAGGATTTCATAGGATAGAGTATAGGATACGATAGAGGATAGGATATGATAGAGGATAGGATAGGATAGAGGATAGGATAGGATTGAGGATAGGATAGGATAGAGGATAGGATAGGATAGAGGATAGGATAGGAAAGAGGATAGGATAGGATAGAGGATAGGATAGGATGGAGAATAGGATAGGATAGAGGATAGGATAGGATAGAGGATAGGATAGGACAGAGGAGAGGATACGATAGAGGATAGGATAGGATAGAGGATAAGATATAGGATTTAATAGGATGGAGGATAGGATACGATAGAGGATAGGATAGGATAGAGGATAGGATAGGATAGAGGATAGGATAGGATAGAGGATAGGATAGGATAGGATAGGATAGAGGATAGGATACGATAGAGGATAAGGATAGGATAGAGGATAGGATAGGCTAGAGGATAGGATATGATAGAGGATAGGATAGGATAGAGGATAGGATAGGATAGAGGATAGGATAGGATAGAGGATAGGATAGGATAGAGGATAGGATAGGATAGAGGATAGGATAGGATAGAGGATAGGATAGGATAGAGGATAATATAGGATAGAGGATAGGATAGGATAGAGGATAATATAGGATAGAGGATAGGATAGGATAGAGGATAGGATAGGATAGAGGATAGGATAGGATAGAGGATAGGATACGATAGAGGATAGGATAAGATAGAGGATAGGATAGGATAGAGGATAGGATAGGATAGATGATAGGATAGGATAGAGAAAAGGATAGGATAGAGGATAGGATAGGACAGAGGATAGGATAGGATAGAGGATAGGATACGATAGAGGATAGGATACTATAGAGGATACGATATAGGATTTAATAGGATAGATGATAGGATACGATAGAGGATAGGATAGGATAGAGGATAGGATACGATAGAGGATAGGATAGGATAGAGGATAGGATAGGATAGAGGATAGGATAGGATAGAGGATAGGATAGGATAGAGGATAGGATAGGATAGAGGATAGGATAGGATAGAGGATAGGATAGGATAGAGGATAGGATAGGATAGAGGATAGGATAGGATAGAGGATAGGATAGGATAGAGGATAGGATAGGATAGAGGATAGGATAGGATAGGATAGAGGATAGGATAGGATAGAGGATAGGATAGGATAGAGGATAGGATAGGATAGAGGATAGGATAGGATAGAGGATAGGATAGGATAGAGGATAGGATAGGATAGAGGATAGGATAGGATAGGATAGAGGATAGGATAGGATAGAGGATAGGATATGATAGAGGATAGGATAGGATAGAGGATAGGATAGGATGGAGAATAGGATAGGATAGAGGATACGATATAGGATTTAATCGGATAGAGGATAGGATACGATAGAGGATAGGATAGGATAGAGGATAGGATAGGATAGAGGATAGGATAGGATAGAGGATAGGATAGGATAGAGGATAGGATACGATAGAGGATAAGGATAGGATAGAGGATAGGATAGGATAGAGGATAGGATAGGATAGAGGATAGGATATGATAGAGGATAGGATAGGATAGAGGATAGGATACGATAGAGGATAGGATAGGATAGAGGATACGATATAGGATTTAATCGGATAGAGGATAGGATACGATAGAGGATAGGATAGGATAGAGGATAGGATAGGATAGAGGATAGGATAGGATAGATGATAGGATAGGATAGAGAAAAGGATAGGATAGAGGATAGGATAGGACAGAGGATAGGATAGGATAGAGGATAGGATACGATAGAGGATAGGATAGGATAGAGGATACGATATAGGATTTAATAGGATAGATGATAGGATACGATAGAGGATAGGATAGGATAGAGGATAGGATAGGATAGAGGATAGGATAGGATAGAGGATAGGATAGGATAGAGGATAGGATAGGATAGAGGATAGGATAGGATAGAGGATAGGATAGGATAGAGGATAGGATAGGATAGAGGATAGGATAGGATAGAGGATAGGATAGGATAGAGGATAGGATAGGATAGAGGATAGGATAGGATAGAGGATAGGATAGGATAGAGGATAGGATAGGATAGATGATAGGATAGGATAGGATAGAGGATAGGATAGGATAGAGGATAGGATAGGATAGAGGATAGGATAGGATAGAGGATAATATAGGATAGAGGATAGGATAGGATAGAGGATAATATAGGATAGAGGATAGGATAGGATAGAGGATAGGATAGGATAGAGGATAGGATAGGATAGAGGATAGGATACGATAGAGGATAGGATAAGATAGAGGATAGGATAGGATAGAGGATAGGATAGGATAGATGATAGGATAGGATAGAGAAAAGGATAGGATAGAGGATAGGATAGGACAGAGGATAGGATAGGATAGAGGATAGGATACGATAGAGGATAGGATACTATAGAGGATACGATATAGGATTTAATAGGATAGATGATAGGATACGATAGAGGATAGGATAGGATAGAGGATAGGATACGATAGAGGATAGGATAGGATAGAGGATAGGATAGGATAGAGGATAGGATAGGATAGAGGATAGGATAGGATAGAGGATAGGATAGGATAGAGGATAGGATAGGATAGAGGATAGGATAGGATAGAGGATAGGATAGGATAGAGGATAGGATAGGATAGAGGATAGGATAGGATAGAGGATAGGATAGGATAGGATAGAGGATAGGATAGGATAGAGGATAGGATAGGATAGAGGATAGGATAGGATAGAGGATAGGATAGGATAGAGGATAGGATAGGATAGAGGATAGGAATAGGATAGAGGATAGGATAGGATAGGATAGAGGATAGGATAGGATAGAGGATAGGATATGATAGAGGATAGGATAGGATAGAGGATAGGATAGGATGGAGAATAGGATAGGATAGAGGATACGATATAGGATTTAATCGGATAGAGGATAGGATACGATAGAGGATAGGATAGGATAGAGGATAGGATAGGATAGAGGATAGGATAGGATAGAGGATAGGATAGGATAGAGGATAGGATACGATAGAGGATAAGGATAGGATAGAGGATAGGATAGGATAGAGGATAGGATAGGATAGAGGATAGGATATGATAGAGGATAGGATAGGATAGAGGATAGGATACGATAGAGGATAGGATAGGATAGAGGATACGATATAGGATTTAATCGGATAGAGGATAGGATACGATAGAGGATAGGATAGGATAGAGGATAGGATAGGATAGGATAGAGGATAGGATAGGATAGAGGATAGGATAGGATAGATGATAGGATAGGATAGAGAAAAGGATAGGATAGAGGATAGGATAGGACAGAGGATAGGATAGGATAGAGGATAGGATACGATAGAGGATAGGATAGGATAGAGGATACGATATAGGATTTAATAGGATAGATGATAGGATACGATAGAGGATAGGATAGGATAGAGGATAGGATAGGATAGAGGATAGGATAGGATAGAGGATAGGATAGGATAGAGGATAGGATAGGATAGAGGATAGGATAGGATAGAGGATAGGATAGGATAGAGGATAGGATAGGATAGAGGATAGGATAGGATAGAGGATAGGATAGGATAGAGGATAGGATAGGATAGAGGATAGGATAGGATAGAGGATAGGATAGGATAGAGGATAGGATAGGATAGAGGATAGGATAGGATAGGATAGAGGATAGGATAGGATAGAGGATAGGATAGGATAGAGGATAGGATAGGATAGAGGATAGGATAGGATAGAGGATGGGATAGGATAGAGGATAATATAGGATAGAGGATAGGATAGGATGGAGGATAGGATACGATAGAGGATAGGATAGGATAGAGGATATGATACGATAGAGGATATGATACGATAGAGGATAGGATAGGATAGAGGATACGATATAGGATTTCATAGGATAGAGTATAGGATACGATAGAGGATAGGATATGATAGAGGATAGGATAGGATAGAGGATAGGATAGGATTGAGGATAGGATAGGATAGAGGATAGGATAGGATAGAGGATAGGATAGGAAAGAGGATAGGATAGGATAGAGGATAGGATAGGATGGAGAATAGGATAGGATAGAGGATAGGATAGGATAGAGGATAGGATAGGATAGAGGATAGGATACGATAGAGGATAGGATAGGATAGAGGATAAGATATAGGATTTAATAGGATGGAGGATAGGATACGATAGAGGATAGGATAGGATAGAGGATAGGATAGGATAGAGGATAGGATAGGATAGAGGATAGGATAGGATAGGATAGGATAGAGGATAGGATACGATAGAGGATAAGGATAGGATAGAGGATAGGATAGGATAGAGGATAGGATATGATAGAGGATAGGATAGGATAGAGGATAGGATAGGATAGAGGATAGGATAGGATAGAGGATAGGATAGGATAGAGGATAGGATAGGATAGAGGATAGGATAGGATAGAGGATAGGATAGGATAGAGGAAAATATAGGATAGAGGATAGGATAGGATAGAGGATAATATAGGATAGAGGATAGGATAGGATAGAGGATAGGATAGGATAGAGGATAGGATAGGATAGAGGATAGGATACGATAGAGGATAGGATAGGATAGAGGATAGGATACGATAGAGGATAGGATAGGATAGAGGATCCGATATAGGATTTAATAGGATAGAGGATAGGATACGATAAAGGATAGGATAGCATAGAGGATAGGATAGGATAGAGGATAGGATATAGGATTGGATAGGATAGCGGATAGGATACGATAGAGGATAGGATAGGATAGAGGATAGGATAGGATAGAGGATAGGATAGGATAGAGGATAGGATAGGATAGAGGATAGGATAGGATAGAGGATGGGATAGGATAGAGGATAATATAGGATAGAGGATAGGATAGGATAGAGGATAGGATAGGATAGAGGATAGGATAGGATAGAGGATAGGATACGATAGAGGATAAGGATGGGATAGAGGATAGGATAGGATAGAGGATAGGATAGGATAGAGGATAGGATAGGATAGAGGATAGGATAGGATAGAGGATAGGATAGGATAGAGGATAGGATAGGATAGAGGATAGGATACGATAGGGGATAGGATCGGATAGAGGATACGATATAGGATTTAATAGGATAGAGGATAGGATACGATAGAGGATAGGATAGGATAGGATAGAGGATACGATATAGGATAGGATAGGATAGAGGATAGGATAGGATAGAGGATGGGATAGGATAGAGGATAATATAGGATAGAGGATAGGATAGGATAGAGGATAGGATAGGATAGAGGATAGGATACGATAGAGGATAGGATAGGATAGAGGATATGATACGATAGAGGACAGGATAGGATAGAGGATACGATATAGGATTTAATAGGATAGAGTATAGGATACGATAGAGGATATGATATGATAGAGGATAGGATAGGATAGAGGATAGGATAGGATTGAGGATAGGATAGGATAGAGGATAGGATAGGATAGAGGATAGGATAGGATAGAGGATAGGATAGGATAGAGGATAGGATAGGATGGAGAATTGGATAGGATAGAGGATAGGATAGGATAGACGATAGGATAGGATAGAGGATAGGATACGATAGAGGATAGGATAGGATAGAGGATACGATATAGGATTTAATCGGATAGAGGATAGGATACGATAGAGGATAGGATAGGATAGAGGATAGGATAGGATAGACGATAGGATAGGATAGAGGATAGGATACGATAGAGGATAGGATAGGATAGAGGATACGATATAGGATTTAATCGGATAGAGGATAGGATAGGATAGAGGATAGGATAGGATAGAGGATAGGATAGGATAGAGGATAGGATAGGATAGAGGATGGGATAGGATAGAGGATAATATAGGATAGAGGATAGGATAGGATAGAGGATAGGATAGGATAGAGGATAGGATAGGATAGAGGATAGGATAGGATAGAGGATAGGATAGGATAGAGGATGGGATAGGATAGAGGATAATATAGGATAGAGGATAGGATAGGATAGAGGATAGGATAGGATAGAGGATAGGATAGGATAGAGGATAGGATACGATAGAGGATAAGGATAGGATAGAGGATAGGATTGGATAGAGGATAGCATATGATAGAGGATAGGATAGGATAGAGGATAGGATAGGATAGAGGATAGGATAGGATAGAGGATAGGATAGGATAGATGATAGGATAGGATAGAGAGAAGGATAGGATAGAGGATAGGATAGGACAGAGGATAGGATAGGATAGAGGATAGGATACGATAGAGGATAGGATAGGATAGAGGATACGATATAGGATTTAATAGGATAGATGATAGGATACGATAGAGGATAGGATAGGATAGAGGATAGGATAGGATAGAGGATAGGATAGGATAGAGGATAGGATAGGATAGAGGATATAATAGGATAGAGGATAGGATAGGATAGAGGATAGGATAGGATAGAGGATAGGATACGATAGAGGATAGGATAGGATAGAGGATCCGATAGAGGATTTAATAGGATAGAGGATAGGATACGATAAAGGATAGGATAGCATAGAGGATAGGATATAGGATTGGATAGGATAGCGGATAGGATACGATAGAGGATAGGATAGGATAGAGGATAGGATAGGATAGAGGATAGGATAGGATAGAGGATGGGATAGGATAGAGGATAATATAGGATAGAGGATAGGATAGGATAGAGGATAGGATAGGATAGAGGATAGGATAGGATAGAGGATAGGATACGATAGAGGATAAGGATGGGATAGAGGATAGGATAGGATAGAGGATAGGATAGGATAGAGGATAGGATAGGATAGAGGATAGGATAGGATAGAGGATAGGATAGGATAGAGGATAGGATAGGATAGAGGATAGGATACGATAGAGGATAGGATAGGATAGAGGATACGATATAGGATTTAATAGGATAGAGGATAGGATACGATAGAGGATAGGATAGGATAGGATAGAGGATACGATATAGGATAGGATAGGATCGAGGATAGGATAGGATAGAGGATGGGATAGGATAGAGGATAATATAGGATAGAGGAGAGGATAGGATAGAGGATAGGATAGGATAGAGGATAGGATACGATAGAGGATAGGATAGGATAGAGGATATGATACGATAGAGGATAGGATAGGATAGAGGATACGATATAGGATTTAATAGGATAGAGTATAGGATACGATAGAGGATATGATATGATAGAGGATAGGATAGGATAGAGGATAGGATAGGATTGAGGATAGGATAGGATAGAGGATAGGATAGGATAGAGGATAGGATAGGATAGAGGATAGGATAGGATAGAGGATAGGATAGGATGGAGAATAGGATAGGATAGAGGATAGGATAGGATAGACGATAGGATAGGATAGAGGATAGGATACGATAGAGGATAGGATAGGATAGAGGATACGATATAGGATTTAATAGGATAGAGGATAGGATACGATAGAGGATAGGATAGGATAGAGGATAGGATACGATAGAGGATAGGATAGGATAGAGGATAGGATAGGATAGAGGATAGGATAGGATAGAGGATAGGATAGGATAGAGGATAGGATAGGATAGAGGATAGGATAGGATAGGATAGGATAGAGGATAGGATAGGATAGAGGATAGGATACGATAGAGGATAGGATAGGATAGAGGATACGATATAGGATTTAATAGGATAGAGGATAGGATAGGATAGAGGATGGGATAGGATAGAGGATACTATAGGATAGAGGATAGGATAGGATAGAGGATAGGATAGGATAGAGGATAGGATAGGATAGAGGATAGGATAGGATAGAGGATAGGATAGGATAGAGGATAGGATAGGATAGAGGATAGGATAGGATAGAGGATAGGATAGGATAGGATAGGATAGAGGATAGGATAGGATAGAGGATAGGATACGATAGAGGATAGGATAGGATAGAGGATACGATATAGGATTTAATAGGATAGAGGATAGGATAGGATAGAGGATGGGATAGGATAGAGGATACTATAGGATAGAGGATAGGATAGGATAGAGGATAGGATAGGATAGAGGATAGGATAGGATAGAGGATAGGATAGGATAGAGGATAGGATAGGATAGAGGATAGGATAGGATAGAGGATAGGATAGGATAGAGGATAGGATAGGATAGAGGATAGGATAGAGGATAGGATAGGATAGAGGATAGGATAGGATAGAGGATAGGATAGGATAGAGGATAGGATACGATAGAGGATACGATAGGATAGAGGATAGGATAGGATAGAGGATAGGATAGGATAGAGGATAATATAGGATAGAGGATAGGATAGGATAGAGGATAGGATAGGATACAGGATAGGATAGGATAGAGGATAGGATAGGATAGAGGATAGGATAGGATAGAGGATAGGATAGGATAGAGGATAGGATAGGATAGGATAGGATAGAGGATAGGATAGGATAGAGGATAGGATACGATAGAGGATAGGATAGGATAGAGGATACGATATAGGATTTAATAGGATAGAGGATAGGATACGATAGAGGATACGATAGGATAGAGGATAGGATAGGATAGAGAATAGGATAGGATAGAGGAAAGGATAGGATAGAGGATAGGATAGGATAGAGGATAGGATAGGATAGAGGATGGGATAGGATAGAGGATAAGGATAGGATAGAGGATAGGATAGGATAGAGGATAGGATAGGATAGAGGATAGGATAGGATAGAGGATAGGATAGGATAGAGGATAGGATAGGATAGAGGATAGGATAGCATAGAGGATAGGATAGGATAGAGGATAGGATACGATAGAGGATAAGGATAGGATAGAGGATAGGATAGGATAGAGGATAGGATTTGATAGAGGATACGATAGAGGATAGGATAGGATAGAGGATAGGATAGGATAGAGGATAGGATAGGATAGAGGATAGGATAGGATAGAGGATAGGGTAGGATAGAGGATAGGATAGGATAGAGGATAGGATAGGATAGAGGATAGGATACGATAGAGGATAGGATAGGATAGAGGATACGATATAGGATTTAATAGGATAGAGGATAGGATACGATAGAGGATAGGATAGGATAGGATAGAGGATACGATATAGAATAGGATAGGATAGAGGATAGGATAGGATAGAGGATGGGATAGGATAGAGGATAATATAGGATAGAGGATAGGATAGGATAGAGGATAGGATAGGATAGAGGATAGGATACGATAGAGGATAGGATAGGATAGAGGATATGATACGATAGAGGATAGGATAGGATAGAGGATACGATATAGGATTTAATAGGATAGAGTATAGGATACGATAGAGGATATGATATGATAGAGGATAGGATAGGATAGAGGATAGGATAGGATTGAGGATAGGATAGGATAGAGGATAGGATAGGATAGAGGATAGGATACGATAGAGGATAGGATAGGATAGAGGATAGGATAGGATGGAGAATAGGATAGGATAGAGGATAGGATAGGATAGAGGATAGGATAGGATAGAGGATAGGATACGATAGAGGATAGGATAGGATAGAGGATAGGATACGATTGAGGATAGGATAGGATAGAGGATAGGATACGATAGAGGATAGGATAGGATAGAGGATAGGATAGGATAGAGGATAGGATAGGATAGAGGATAGGATAGAGGATAGGATAGGATAGAGGATAGGATAGGATAGGATAGGATAGAGGATAGGATAGGATAGAGGATAGGATACGATAGAGGATAGGATAGGATAGAGGATACGATATAGGATTTAATAGGATAGAGGATAGGATACGATAGAGGATACGATAGGATAGAGGATAGGATAGGATAGAGAATAGGATAGGATAGAGGAAAGGATAGGATAGAGGATAGGATAAGATAGAGGATAGGATAGGATAGAGGATGGGATAGGATAGAGGATAAGGATAGGATAGAGGATAGGATAGGATAGAGGATAGGATAGGATAGAGGATAGGATAGGATAGAGGATAGGATAGGATAGAGGATAGGATACGATAGAGGATAAGGATAGGATAGAGGATAGGATAGGATAGAGGATAGGATATGATAGAGGATAGGATAGGATAGAGGATAGGATAGGATAGAGAATAGGATGGGATAGAGGATAGGATAGGATAGAGGATAGGATAGGATAGAGGATAGGATAGGATAGAGGATGGGATAGGATAGAGGATAGGATAGGATAGAGGATAGGATAGGATAGAGGATAGGATAGGATAGAGGATAGGATTGGATAGAGGATAGGATAGGATAGAGGATACGATATAGGATTTAATAGGATAGAGGATAGGATACGATAGAGGATACGATAGGATAGAGGATAGGATAGGATAGAGAATAGGATAGGATAGAGGAAAGGATAGGATAGAGGATAGGATAGGATAGAGGATAGGATAGGATAGAGGATGGATAGGATAGAGGATAATATAGGATAGAGGATAATATAGGATAGAGGATAGGATAGGATAGAGGATAGGATAGGATAGAGGATAGGATAGGATAGAGGATAGGATAGGATAGAGGATAGGATAGGATAGAGGATAGGATAGGATAGAGGATAGGATAGGATAGAGGATAATATAGGATAGAGGATAGGATAGGATGGAGGATAGGATACGATAGAGGATAGGATAGGCTAGAGGATATGATACGATAGAGGATAGGATAGGATAGAGGATAGGATATAGGATTGGATAGGATATCGGATAGGATAGGATAGGGGATTGGCTAGGATAGAGAATAGGATATAGGATTGGATAGGATAGAGGATAGAATAGGATAGAGGATAGGATAGGATAGAGGATAGGATATGATACAGGATAGGATAGGATAGAGGATAGGATAGGATAGAGGATAGGATAGGATAGAGGATAGGATAGGATACAGGATAGGATAGGATAGAGGATAGGATATGATAGAGGATAGTATAGGATAGAGGATAGGATAGGATAGATGATAGGATACGATAGAGGATAGGATAGGATAGAGGATAGGATAGGATAGAGGATAGGATATGATAGAGGATACGATAGAGGATAGGATAGGATAGAGGATAGGATAGGATAGAGGATAGGATAGGATAGAGGATAGGATAGGATAGAGGATAGGGTAGGATAGAGGATAGGATAGGATAGAGGATAGGATAGGATAGAGGATAGGATACGATAGAGGATAGGATAGGATAGAGGATACGATATAGGATTTAATAGGATAGAGGATAGGATACGATAGAGGATAGGATAGGATAGGATAGAGGATACGATATAGAATAGGATAGGATAGAGGATAGGATAGGATAGAGGATGGGATAGGATAGAGGATAATATAGGATAGAGGATAGGATAGGATAGAGGATAGGATAGGATAGAGGATAGGATACGATAGAGGATAGGATAGGATAGAGGATATGATACGATAGAGGATAGGATAGGATAGAGGATACGATATAGGATTTAATAGGATAGAGTATAGGATACGATAGAGGATATGATATGATAGAGGATAGGATAGGATAGAGGATAGGATAGGATTGAGGATAGGATAGGATAGAGGATAGGATAGGATAGAGGATAGGATAGGATAGAGGATAGGATAGGATAGAGGATAGGATAGGATGGAGAATAGGATAGGATAGAGGATAGGATAGGATAGAGGATAGGATAGGATAGAGGATAGGATACGATAGAGGATAGGATAGGATAGAGGATAGGATACGATTGAGGATAGGATAGGATAGAGGATAGGATACGATAGAGGATAGGATAGGATAGAGGATAGGATAGGATAGAGGATAGGATAGGATAGAGGATAGGATAGAGGATAGGATAGGATAGAGGATAGGATAGGATAGGATAGGATAGAGGATAGGATAGGATAGAGGATAGGATACGATAGAGGATAGGATAGGATAGAGGATACGATATAGGATTTAATAGGATAGAGGATAGGATACGATAGAGGATACGATAGGATAGAGGATAGGATAGGATAGAGAATAGGATAGGATAGAGGAAAGGATAGGATAGAGGATAGGATAAGATAGAGGATAGGATAGGATAGAGGATGGGATAGGATAGAGGATAAGGATAGGATAGAGGATAGGATAGGATAGAGGATAGGATAGGATAGAGGATAGGATAGGATAGAGGATAGGATAGGATAGAGGATAGGATACGATAGAGGATAAGGATAGGATAGAGGATAGGATAGGATAGAGGATAGGATATGATAGAGGATAGGATAGGATAGAGGATAGGATAGGATAGAGAATAGGATGGGATAGAGGATAGGATAGGATAGAGGATAGGATAGGATAGAGGATAGGATAGGATAGAGGATGGGATAGGATAGAGGATAGGATAGGATAGAGGATAGGATAGGATAGAGGATAGGATAGGATAGAGGATAGGATTGGATAGAGGATAGGATAGGATAGAGGATACGATATAGGATTTAATAGGATAGAGGATAGGATACGATAGAGGATACGATAGGATAGAGGATAGGATAGGATAGAGAATAGGATAGGATAGAGGAAAGGATAGGATAGAGGATAGGATAGGATAGAGGATAGGATAGGATAGAGGATGGGATAGGATAGAGGATAATATAGGATAGAGGATAATATAGGATAGAGGATAGGATAGGATAGAGGATAGGATAGGATAGAGGATAGGATAGGATAGAGGATAGGATAGGATAGAGGATAGGATAGGATAGAGGATAGGATAGGATAGAGGATAATATAGGATAGAGGATAGGATAGGATGGAGGATAGGATACGATAGAGGATAGGATAGGCTAGAGGATATGATACGATAGAGGATAGGATAGGATAGAGGATAGGATATAGGATTGGATAGGATATCGGATAGGATAGGATAGGGGATTGGCTAGGATAGAGAATAGGATATAGGATTGGATAGGATAGAGGATAGAATAGGATAGAGGATAGGATAGGATAGAGGATAGGATATGATACAGGATAGGATAGGATAGAGGATAGGATAGGATAGAGGATAGGATAGGATAGAGGATAGGATAGGATACAGGATAGGATAGGATAGAGGATAGGATATGATAGAGGATAGTATAGGATAGAGGATAGGATAGGATAGAGGATAGGATACGATAGAGGATAGGATAGGATAGAGAATACGATATGGGATTTAATAGGATAGAGGATAGGATACGATATAGGATAGGATAGGATAGAGGATAGGATATAGGATTGGATAGGATAGCGGATAGGATAGGATAGGGGATTGGCTAGGATAGAGAATAGGATATAGGATTGGATAGGATAGAGGATAGAATAGGATAGAGGATAGGATAGGATAGAGGATAGGATATGATACAGGATAGGATAGGATAGAGGATAGGATAGGATAGAGGATAGGATAGGATACAGGATAGGATAGGATAGAGGATAGGATATGATAGAGGATAGGATAGGATAGAGGATAGGATAGGATAGAGGATAGGATAGGATAGAGGATAGGATACGATAGAGGATAAGGATAGGATAGAGGATAGGTTTGGATAGAGGATAGGATAGGATAGAGGATAGGATAGGATAGAGGATAGGATATGATAGAGGATAGGATAGGATAGAGGATAGGATAGGATAGAGGATAGGATAGGATAGAGGATAGGATACGATAGAGGATAAGGATAGGATAGAGGATAGGTTTGGATAGAGGATAGGATAGGATAGAGGATAGGATAGGATAGAGGATAGGATAGGATAGAGGATAGGATAGGATAGAGGATAGGATAGGATAGATGATATGATAGGATAGAGAAAAGGATAGGATAGAGGATAGGATAGGATAGAGGATGGGATAGGATAGAGGATAATATAGGATAGAGGATAGGATAGGATAGAGGATAGGATAGGATAGAGGATAGGATAGAGGATAGGATAGGATAGAGGATAGGATAGGATAGAGGATAGGATACGATAGAGGATAGGATAGGATAGAGGATACGATATAGGATTTAATAGGATAGAGGATAGGATACGATAGAGGATAGGATAGGATAGAGGATAGGATAGGATAGAGGATAGGATAGGATAGAGGATAGGATAGGATAGAGGATGGGATAGGATAGAGGATAATATAGGATAGAGGATAGGATAGGATAGAGGATAGGATAGGATAGAGGATAGGATAGGATAGAGGATATGATAGGATAGAGAATAGGATACGATAGAGGATAAGGATAGGATAGAGGATAGGATTGGATAGAGGATAGGATATGATAGAGGATAGGATAGGATAGAGGATAGGATAGGATAGAGGATAGGATAGGATAGAGGATAGGATAGGATAGAGAAAAGGATAGGATAGAGGATAGGATAGGATAGAGGATAGGATAGGATAGAGGATAGGATACGATAGAGGATAGGATAGGATAGAGGATACGATATAGGATTTAATAGGATAGATGATAGGATACGATAGAGGATAGGATAGGATAGAGGATAGGATAGGATAGAGGATAGGATAGGATAGAGGATAGGATAGGATAGAGGATAGGATAGGATAGAGGATAGGATAGGATAGAGGATAGGATAGGATAGAGGATAGGATAGGATAGAGGATAGGATAGGATAGAGGATAGGATAGGATAGAGGATAGGATACGATAGAGGATAAGGATAGGATAGAGGATAGGATTGGATAGAGGATAGGATATGATAGAGGATAGGATAGGATAGAGGATAGGATAGGATAGAGGATAGGATAGGATAGAGGATAGGATAGGATAGATGATATGATAGGATAGAGAAAAGGATAGGATAGAGGATAGGATAGGATAGAGGATAGGATAGGATAGAGGATAGGATACGATAGAGGATAGGATAGGATAGAGGATACGATATAGGATTTAATAGGATAGATGATAGGATACGATAGAGGATAGGATAGGATAGAGGATAGGATAGGATAGAGGATAGGATAGGATAGAGGATAGGATAGGATAGAGGATAGGATAGGATAGAGGATAGGATAGGATAGAGGATAGGATAGGATAGAGGATAGGATAGGATAGAGGATAGGATAGGATAGAGGATAGGATAGGATAGAGGATAGGATAGGATAGAGGATATGATAGGATAGAGGATAGGATAGGATAGAGGATAGGATAGGATAGAGGATAGGATAGGATAGAGGATAGGATAGGATAGAGGATAGGATAGGATAGAGGATAGGATAGGATAGAGGATAGGATAGGATAGAGGATAGGATAGGATAGAGGATAGGATAGGATAGATAATAGGATAGGATAGAGGATAGGATAGGATAGAGGATAGGATAGGATAGAGGATAGGATAGGATAGAGGATAGGATAGGATAGAGGATAGGATAGGATAGAGGATAGGATAGGATAGAGGATAGGATAGGATAGAGGATAGGATAGGATAGAGGATAGGATAGGATAGAGGATAGGATAGGATAGAGGATAGGATAGGATAGAGGATAGGATAGGATAGAGGATAGGATAGGATAGAGGATGGGATAGGATAGAGGATAATATAGGATAGAGGATAGGATAGGATAGGATAGAGGATATGATACGATAGAGGATAGGATAGGATAGAGGATACGATATAGGATTTAATAGGATAGAGTATAGGATACGATAGAGGATAGGATATGATAGAGGATAGGATAGGATAGAGGATAGGATAGGATTGAGGATGGGATAGGATAGAGGATAATATAGGATAGAGGATAGGATAGGATGGAGGATAGGATACGGTAGAGGATAGGATAGGATAGAGGATATGATACGATAGAGGATAGGATAGGATAGAGGATACGATATAGGATTTAATAGGATAGAGTATAGGATACGATAGAGGATAGGATATGATAGAGGATAGGATAGGATAGAGGATAGGATAGGATTGAGGATAGGATAGGATAGAGGATAGGATAGGATAGAGGATAGGATAGGATAGAGGATACGATATGGGATTTAATAGGATAGGGGATAGGATACGATATAGGATAGGATAGGATAGAGGATAGGATAGGATAGAGAATAGGATAGGATAGAGGATAGGATAGGATAGAGGATAGAGGATAGGATAGGATAGAGGATAGGATAGGATAGAGGATGGGATAGGATAGAGGATAATATAGGATAGAGGATAGGATAGGATAGAGGATAGGATAGGATAGAGGATAGGATAGAGGATAGGATAGAGGATAGGATAGGATAGAGGATAGGATAGGATAGAGGATAGGATACGATATAGGATTTAATAGGATAGAGGATAGGATACGATAGAGGATAGGATAGGATAGAGGATAGGATAGGATAGAGGATAGGATAGGATAGAGGATAGGATAGGATAGAGGATAGGATAGGATAGAGGATGGGATAGGATAGAGGATAATATAGGATAGAGGATAGGATAGGATAGAGGATAGGATAGGATAGAGGATAGGATAGGATAGAGGATAGGATAGGATAGAGGATAGGATAGGATACGGTAGAGGATAGGATACGGTAGAGGATAGGATAGGATAGAGGATATGATACGATAGAGGATAGGATAGGATAGAGGATACGATATAGGATTTAATAGGATAGAGTATAGGATACGATAGAGGATAGGATATGATAGAGGATAGGATAGGATAGAGGATAGGATAGGATTGAGAATAGGATAGGATAGAGGATAGGATAGGACAGAGGATAGGATAGGATAGAGGATAGGATAGGATAGAGGATAGGATATGATAGAGGATAGGATAGGATAGAGGATAGGATAGGATAGAGAATAGGATAGGATAGAGGATAGGATAGGATAGAGGATAGGATAGGATAGAGGATAGGATAGGATAGAGGATGGGATAGGATAGAGGATAATATAGGATAGAGGATAGGATAGGATAGAGGATAGGATAGGATAGAGGATAGGATAGGATAGAGGATAGGATATGATAGAGGATAGGATAGGATAGAGGATAGGATAGGATAGAGGATAGGATAGGATAGAGGATAGGATAGGATAGAGGATAGGATAGGATAGAGGATAGGATAGGATAGAGGATGGGATAGGATAGAGGATAATATAGGATAGAGGATAGGATAGGATGGAGGATAGGATACGGTAGAGGATAGGATAGGATAGAGGATATGATACGATAGAGGATAGGATAGGATAGAGGATACGGTATAGGATTTAATATAATAGAGGATAGGATACGATAGAGGATAGGATAGGATAGAGGATAGGATAGGATAGAGGATAGGATAGGATAGAGGATAGGATAGGATAGAGGATAGGATAGGATAGAGGATGGGATAGGATAGAGGATAATATAGGATAGAGTATAGGATAGGATAGAGGATAGGATAGGATAGAGGATAGGATAGGATAGAGGATAGGATAGGATAGAGGATAGGATACGATAGAGGATAAGGATAGGATAGAGGATAGGATTGGATAGAGGATAGGATATGATAGAGGATAGGATAGGATAGGATAGAGGATAGGATAGGATAGATGATAGGATAGGATAGAGAAAAGGATAGGATAGAGGATAGGATAGGATAGAGGATAGGATAGGATGGAGGATAGGATACGATAGAGGATAGGATAGGATAGAGGATACGATATAGGATTTAATAGGATAGATGATAGGATACGATAGAGGATAGGATAGGATAGAGGATAGGATAGGATAGAGGATAGGATAGAGGATAGGATAGAGGATAGGATAGGATAGAGGATAGGATAGGATAGAGGATAGGATAGGATAGAGGATAGGATAGGATAGAGGATAGGATAGGATAGAGGATAGGATAGGATAGAGGATAGGATAGGATAGAGGATAGGATAGGATAGAGGATAGGATAGGATACGGTAGAGGATAGGATACGGTAGAGGATAGGATAGGATAGAGGATATGATACGATAGAGGATAGGATAGGATAGAGGATACGATATAGGATTTAATAGGATAGAGTATAGGATACGATAGAGGATAGGATATGATAGAGGATAGGATAGGATAGAGGATAGGATAGGATTGAGGATAGGATAGGATAGAGGATAGGATAGGACAGAGGATAGGATAGGATAGAGGATAGGATAGGATAGAGGATAGGATATGATAGAGGATAGGATAGGATAGAGGATAGGATAGGATAGAGAATAGGATAGGATAGAGGATAGGATAGGATAGAGGATAGGATAGGATAGAGGATAGGATAGGATAGAGGATGGGATAGGATAGAGGATAATATAGGATAGAGGATAGGATAGGATAGAGGATAGGATAGGATAGAGGATAGGATAGGATAGAGGATAGGATAGGATAGAGGATAGGATATGATAGAGGATAGGATAGGATAGAGGATAGGATAGGATAGAGGATAGGATAGGATAGAGGATAGGATAGGATAGAGGATAGGATAGGATAGAGGATAGGATAGGATAGAGGATGGGATAGGATAGAGGATAATATAGGATAGAGGATAGGATAGGATGGAGGATAGGATACGGTAGAGGATAGGATAGGATAGAGGATATGATACGATAGAGGATAGGATAGGATAGAGGATACGGTATAGGATTTAATATAATAGAGGATAGGATACGATAGAGGATAGGATAGGATAGAGGATAGGATAGGATAGAGGATAGGATAGGATAGAGGATAGGATAGGATAGAGGATGGGATAGGATAGAGGATAATATAGGATAGAGTATAGGATAGGATAGAGGATAGGATAGGATAGAGGATAGGATAGGATAGAGGATAGGATAGGATAGAGGATAGGATACGATAGAGGATAAGGATAGGATAGAGGATAGGATTGGATAGAGGATAGGATATGATAGAGGATAGGATAGGATAGGATAGAGGATAGGATAGGATAGATGATAGGATAGGATAGAGAAAAGGATAGGATAGAGGATAGGATAGGATGGAGGATAGGATACGATAGAGGATAGGATAGGATAGAGGATACGATATAGGATTTAATAGGATAGATGATAGGATACGATAGAGGATAGGATAGGATAGAGGATAGGATAGGATAGAGGATAGGATAGAGGATAGGATAGAGGATAGGATAGGATAGAGGATAGGATAGGATAGAGGATAGGATATAATAGAGGATAGGATAGGATAGAGGATAGGATAGGATAGAGGATAGGATAGGATAGAGGATAGGATAGGATAGAGGATAGGATAGGATAGAGGATAGGATAGGATAGAGGATAGGATAGGATAGAGGATAGGATAGGATAGAGGATAGGATAGGATAGAGGATAGGATAGGATAGAGGATAGGATAAGATAGAGGATAGGATAGGATAGAGGATAGGATAGGATAGAGAATAGGATAGGATAGAGGATAGGATAGGATAGAGGATAGGATAGGATAGAGGATAGGATAGGATAGAGGATGGGATAGGATAGAGGATAATATAGGATAGAGGATAGGATAGGATAGAGGATAGGATAGGATAGAGGATAGGATAGGATAGAGGATAGGATAGGATAGAGGATAGGATACGATAGAGGATAGGATAGGATAGAGGATAGGATAGGATAGAGGATAGGATAGGATAGAGGATAGGATAGGATAGAGGATAGGATAGGATAGAGGATAGGATATGATAGAGGATAGGATAGGATAGAGGATAGGATAGGATAGAGGATAGGATAGGATAGAGGATAGGATAGGATAGAGGATAGGATAGGATAGAGGATAGGATAGGATAGAGGATAGGATAGGATAGAGGATGGGATAGGATAGAGGATAATATAGGATAGAGGATAGGATAGGATTTAGGATAGGATACGGTAGAGGATAGGATAGGATAGAGGATATGATACGATAGAGGATAGGATAGGATAGAGGATACGGTATAGGATTTAATAGGATAGAGGATAGGATACGATAGAGGATAGGATAGGATAGAGGATAGGATAGGATAGAGGATGGGATAGGATAGAGGATAATATAGGATAGAGGATAGGATAGGATAGAGGATAGGATAGGATAGAGGATAGGATAGGATAGAGGATAGGATAGGATAGAGGATAGGATACGATAGAGGATAAGGATAGGATAGAGGATAGGATTGGATAGAGGATAGGATATGATAGAGGATAGGATAGGATAGAGGATAGGATAGGATAGAGGATAGGATAGGATAGAGGATAGGATAGGATAGAGGATAGGATAGGATAGATGATAGGATAGGATAGAGAAACGGATAGGATAGAGGATAGGATAGGATAGTGGATAGGATAGGATGGAGGATAGGATACGATAGAGGATAGGATAGGATAGAGGATACGATATAGGATTTAATAGGATAGATGATAGGATACGATAGAGGATAGGATAGGATAGAGGATAGGATAGAGGATAGGATAGGATAGAGGATAGGATAGGATAGAGGATAGGATAGGATAGAGGATAGGATATGATAGAGGATAGGATAGGATAGAGGATAGGATAGGATAGAGGATAGGATAGGATAGAGGATAGGATAGGATAGAGGATAGGATAGGATAGAGGATAGGATAGGATAGAGGATAGGACAGGATAGAGGATAGGACAGGATAGAGGATAGGATAGGATAGAGGATAGGATAGGATAGAGGATAGGATAGGATAGAGGATAGGATAGGATAGAGGATAGGATAGGATAGAGGATAGGATAGGATAGAGGATAGGATAGGATAGAGGATGGGATAGGATAGAGGATAATATAGGATAGAGGATAGGATAGGATGGAGGATAGGATAGGATAGAGGATAGGATAGGATAGAGGATAGGATAGGATAGAGGATAGGATAGGATAGAGGATAGGATAGGATAGAGGATGGGATAGGATAGAGGATAATATAGGATAGAGGATAGGATAGGATGGAGGATAGGATACGATAGAGGATAGGATAGGGTAGAGGATATGATACGATAGAGGATAGGATAGGATAGAGGATACGATATAGGATTTAATAGGATAGAGGATAGGATACGATAGAGGATAGGATAGGATAGAGAATAGGATAGGATAGAGGATAGGATAGGATAGAGGATAGGATAGGATAGAGGATAGGATAGGATAGAGGATGGGATAGGATAGAGGATAATATAGGATAGAGGATAGGATAGGATTTAGGATAGGATACGGTAGAGGATAGGATAGGATAGAGGATATGATACGATAGAGGATAGGATAGGATAGATGATACGGTATAGGATTTAATAGGATAGAGGATAGGATACGATAGAGGATAGGATAGGATAGAGGATAGGATAGGATAGAGGATGGGATAGGATAGAGGATAATATAGGATAGAGGATAGGATAGGATAGAGGATAGGATAGGATAGAGGATAGGATAGGATAGAGGATAGGATAGGATAGAGGATAGGATACGATAGAGGATAAGGATAGGATAGAGGATAGGATTGGATAGAGGATAGGATATGATAGAGGATAGGATAGGATAGAGGATAGGATAGGATAGAGGATAGGATAGGATAGAGGATAGGATAGGATAGATGATAGGATAGGATAGAGAAAAGGATAGGATAGAGGATAGGATAGGATAGTGGATAGGATAGGATGGAGGATAGGATACGATAGAGGATAGGATAGGATAGAGGATACGATATAGGATTTAATAGGATAGATGATAGGATACGATAGAGGATAGGATAGGATAGAGGATAGGATAGGATAGAGGATAGGATAGAGGATAGGATAGGATAGAGGATAGGATAGGATAGAGGATAGGATAGGATAGAGGATAGGATATGATAGAGGATAGGATAGGATAGAGGATAGGATAGGATAGAGGATAGGATAGGATAGAGGATAGGATAGGATAGAGGATAGGATAGGATAGAGGATAGGATAGGATAGAGGATAGGACAGGATAGAGGATAGGACAGGATAGAGGATAGGATAGGATAGAGGATAGGATAGGATAGAGGATAGGATAGGATAGAGGATAGGATAGGATAGAGGATAGGATAGGATAGAGGATAGGATAGGATAGAGGATAGGATAGGATAGAGGATGGGATAGGATAGAGGATAATATAGGATAGAGGATAGGATAGGATGGAGGATAGGATAGGATAGAGGATAGGATAGGATAGAGGATAGGATAGGATAGAGGATGGGATAGGATAGAGGATAATATAGGATAGAGGATAGGATAGGATAGAGGATAATATAGGATAGAGGATAGGATAGGATAGAGGATAGGATAGGATAGAGGATAGGATAGGATAGAGGATAGGATAGGATAGAGGATGGGATAGGATAGAGGATAATATAGGATAGAGGATAGGATAGGATGGAGGATAGGATACGATAGAGGATAGGATAGGGTAGAGGATATGATACGATAGAGGATAGGATAGGATAGAGGATACGATATAGGATTTAATAGGATAGAGGATAGGATACGATAGAGGATAGGATAGGATAGAGAATAGGATAGGATAGAGGATAGGATAGGATAGAGGATAGGATAGGATAGAGGATAGGATAGGATAGAGGATAGGATAGGATAGAGGATAGGATAGGATAGAGGATAGGATAGGATAGGATAGGATAGAGGATAGGATACGATAGAGGATAAGGATAGGATAGAGGATAGGATAGGATAGAGGATAGGATATGATAGAGGATAGGATAGGATAGAGGATAGGATAGGATAGAGGATAGGATAGGATAGAGGATAGGATAGGATAGAGGATAGGATAGGATAGAGGATAGGATAGGATAGAGGATAGGATAGGATAGAGGATAATATAGGATAGAGGATAGGATAGGATAGAGGATAATATAGGATAGAGGATAGGATAGGATAGAGGATAGGATAGGATAGAGGATAGGATAGGATAGAGGATAGGATACGATAGAGGATAGGATAGGATAGAGGATAGGATACGATAGAGGATAGGATAGGATAGAGGATCCGATATAGGATTTAATAGGATAGAGGATAGGATACGATAAAGGATAGGATAGCATAGAGGATAGGATAGGATAGAGGATAGGATATAGGATTGGATAGGATAGCGGATAGGATACGATAGAGGATAGGATAGGATAGAGGATAGGATAGGATAGAGGATAGGATAGGATAGAGGATAGGATAGGATAGAGGATAGGATAGGATAGAGGATAGGATAGGATAGAGGATAGGATAGGATAGGATAGGATAGAGGATAGGATACGATAGAGGATAAGGATAGGATAGAGGATAGGATAGGATAGAGGATAGGATATGATAGAGGATAGGATAGGATAGAGGATAGGATAGGATAGAGGATAGGATAGGATAGAGGATAGGATAGGATAGAGGATAGGATAGGATAGAGGATAGGATAGGATAGAGGATAGGATAGGATAGAGGATAATATAGGATAGAGGATAGGATAGGATAGAGGATAATATAGGATAGAGGATAGGATAGGATAGAGGATAGGATAGGATAGAGGATAGGATAGGATAGAGGATAGGATACGATAGAGGATAGGATAGGATAGAGGATAGGATACGATAGAGGATAGGATAGGATAGAGGATCCGATATAGGATTTAATAGGATAGAGGATAGGATACGATAAAGGATAGGATAGCATAGAGGATAGGATAGGATAGAGGATAGGATATAGGATTGGATAGGATAGCGGATAGGATACGATAGAGGATAGGATAGGATAGAGGATAGGATAGGATAGAGGATAGGATAGGATAGAGGATAGGATAGGATAGAGGATAGGATAGGATAGAGGATGGGATAGGATAGAGGATAATATAGGATAGAGGATAGGATAGGATAGAGGATAGGATAGGATAGAGGATAGGATAGGATAGAGGATAGGATACGATAGAGGATAAGGATGGGATAGAGGATAGGATAGGATAGAGGATAGGATAGGATAGAGGATAGGATAGGATAGAGGATAGGATAGGATAGAGGATAGGATAGGATAGAGGATAGGATAGGATAGAGGATAGGATACGATAGAGGATAGGATCGGATAGAGGATACGATATAGGATTTAATAGGATAGAGGATAGGATACGATAGAGGATAGGATAGGATAGGATAGAGGATACGATATAGGATAGGATAGGATAGAGGATAGGATAGGATAGAGGATGGGATAGGATAGAGGATAATATAGGATAGAGGATAGGATAGGATAGAGGATAGGATAGGATAGAGGATAGGATACGATAGAGGATAGGATAGGATAGAGGATATGATACGATAGAGGACAGGATAGGATAGAGGATACGATATAGGATTTAATAGGATAGAGTATAGGATACGATAGAGGATATGATATGATAGAGGATAGGATAGGATAGAGGATAGGATAGGATTGAGGATAGGATAGGATAGAGGATAGGATAGGATAGAGGATAGGATAGGATAGAGGATAGGATAGGATAGAGGATAGGATAGGATGGAGAATAGGATAGGATAGAGGATAGGATAGGATAGACGATAGGATACGATAGAGGATAGGATAGGATAGAGGATACGATATAGGATTTAATCGGATAGAGGATAGGATACGATAGAGGATAGGATAGGATAGAGGATAGGATAGGATAGACGATAGGATAGGATAGAGGATAGGATACGATAGAGGATAGGATAGGATAGAGGATACGATAGAGGATAGGATAGGATAGAGGATACGATATAGGATTTAATCGGATAGAGGATAGGATAGGATAGAGGATAGGATAGGATAGAGGATAGGATAGGATAGAGGATAGGATAGGATAGAGGATGGGATAGGATAGAGGATAATATAGGATAGAGGATAGGATAGGATAGAGGATAGGATAGGATAGAGGATAGGATAGGATAGAGGATAGGATAGGATAGAGGATAGGATAGGATAGAGGATGGGATAGGATAGAGGATAATATAGGATAGAGGATAGGATAGGATAGAGGATAGGATAGGATAGAGGATAGGATTGGATAGAGGATAGCATATGATAGAGGATAGGATAGGATAGAGGATAGGATAGGATAGAGGATAGGATAGGATAGAGGATAGGATAGGATAGATGATAGGATAGGATAGAGAGAAGGATAGGATAGAGGATAGGATAGGACAGAGGATAGGATAGGATAGAGGATAGGATACGATAGAGGATAGGATAGGATAGAGGATACGATATAGGATTTAATAGGATAGATGATAGGATACGATAGAGGATAGGATAGGATAGAGGATAGGATAGGATAGAGGATAGGATAGGATAGAGGATAGGATAGGATAGAGGATAGGATAGGATAGAGGATAGGATAGGATAGAGGATAGGATAGGATAGAGGATAGGATACGATAGAGGATAGGATAGGATAGAGGATCCGATAGAGGATTTAATAGGATAGAGGATAGGATACGATAAAGGATAGGATAGCATAGAGGATAGGATAGGATAGAGGATAGGATATAGGATTGGATAGGATAGCGGATAGGATACGATAGAGGATAGGATAGGATAGAGGATAGGATAGGATAGAGGATAGGATAGGATAGAGGATGGGATAGGATAGAGGATAATATAGGATAGAGGATAGGATAGGATAGAGGATAGGATAGGATAGAGGATAGGATAGGATAGAGGATAGGATACGATAGAGGATAAGGATGGGATAGAGGATAGGATAGGATAGAGGATAGGATAGGATAGAGGATAGGATAGGATAGAGGATAGGATAGGATAGAGGATAGGATAGGATAGAGGATAGGATAGGATAGAGGATAGGATACGATAGAGGATAGGATAGGATAGAGGATACGATATAGGATTTAATAGGATAGAGGATAGGATACGATAGAGGATAGGATAGGATAGGATAGAGGATACGATATAGGATAGGATAGGATCGAGGATAGGATAGGATAGAGGATGGGATAGGATAGAGGATAATATAGGATAGAGGAGAGGATAGGATAGAGGATAGGATAGGATAGAGGATAGGATACGATAGAGGATAGGATAGGATAGAGGATATGATACGATAGAGGATAGGATAGGATAGAGGATACGATATAGGATTTAATAGGATAGAGTATAGGATACGATAGAGGATATGATATGATAGAGGATAGGATAGGATAGAGGATAGGATAGGATTGAGGATAGGATAGGATAGAGGATAGGATAGGATAGAGGATAGGATAGGATAGAGGATAGGATAGGATAGAGGATAGGATAGGATGGAGAATAGGATAGGATAGAGGATAGGATAGGATAGACGATAGGATAGGATAGAGGATAGGATACGATAGAGGATAGGATAGGATAGAGGATACGATATAGGATTTAATAGAATAGAGGATAGGATACGATAGAGGATAGGATAGGATAGAGGATAGGATACGATAGAGGATAGGATAGGATAGAGGATAGGATAGGATAGAGGATAGGATAGGATAGAGGATAGGATAGGATAGAGGATAGGATAGGATAGAGGATAGGATAGGATAGGATAGGATAGAGGATAGGATAGGATAGAGGATAGGATACGATAGAGGATAGGATAGGATAGAGGATACGATATAGGATTTAATAGGATAGAGGATAGGATAGGATAGAGGATGGGATAGGATAGAGGATACTATAGGATAGAGGATAGGATAGGATAGAGGATAGGATAGGATAGAGGATAGGATAGGATAGAGGATAGGATAGGATAGAGGATAGGATAGGATAGAGGATAGGATAGGATAGAGGATAGGATAGGATAGAGGATAGGATAGGATAGAGGATAGGATAGAGGATAGGATAGGATAGAGGATAGGATAGGATAGAGGATAGGATAGGATAGAGGATAGGATACGATAGAGGATACGATAGGATAGAGGATAGGATAGGATAGAGGATAGGATAGGATAGAGGATAATATAGGATAGAGGATAGGATAGGATAGAGGATAGGATAGGATACAGGATAGGATAGGATAGAGGATAGGATAGGATAGAGGATAGGATAGGATAGAGGATAGGATAGGATAGAGGATAGGATAGGATAGGATAGGATAGAGGATAGGATAGGATAGAGGATAGGATACGATAGAGGATAGGATAGGATAGAGGATACGATATAGGATTTAATAGGATAGAGGATAGGATACGATAGAGGATACGATAGGATAGAGGATAGGATAGGATAGAGAATAGGATAGGATAGAGGAAAGGATAGGATAGAGGATAGGATAGGATAGAGGATAGGATAGGATAGAGGATGGGATAGGATAGAGGATAAGGATAGGATAGAGGATAGGATAGGATAGAGGATAGGATAGGATAGAGGATAGGATAGGATAGAGGATAGGATAGGATAGAGGATAGGATAGGATAGAGGATAGGATAGCATAGAGGATAGGATAGGATAGAGGATAGGATACGATAGAGGATAAGGATAGGATAGAGGATAGGATAGGATAGAGGATAGGATATGATAGAGGATACGATAGAGGATAGGATAGGATAGAGGATAGGATAGGATAGAGGATAGGATAGGATAGAGGATAGGATAGGATAGAGGATAGGGTAGGATAGAGGATAGGATAGGATAGAGGATAGGATAGGATAGAGGATAGGATACGATAGAGGATAGGATAGGATAGAGGATACGATATAGGATTTAATAGGATAGAGGATAGGATACGATAGAGGATAGGATAGGATAGGATAGAGGATACGATATAGAATAGGATAGGATAGAGGATAGGATAGGATAGAGGATGGGATAGGATAGAGGATAATATAGGATAGAGGATAGGATAGGATAGAGGATAGGATAGGATAGAGGATAGGATACGATAGAGGATAGGATAGGATAGAGGATATGATACGATAGAGGATAGGATAGGATAGAGGATACGATATAGGATTTAATAGGATAGAGTATAGGATACGATAGAGGATATGATATGATAGAGGATAGGATAGGATAGAGGATAGGATAGGATTGAGGATAGGATAGGATAGAGGATAGGATAGGATAGAGGATAGGATAGGATAGAGGATAGGATAGGATAGAGGATAGGATAGGATGGAGAATAGGATAGGATAGAGGATAGGATAGGATAGAGGATAGGATAGGATAGAGGATAGGATACGATAGAGGATAGGATAGGATAGAGGATAGGATACGATTGAGGATAGGATAGGATAGAGGATAGGATACGATAGAGGATAGGATAGGATAGAGGATAGGATAGGATAGAGGATAGGATAGGATAGAGGATAGGATAGAGGATAGGATAGGATAGAGGATAGGATAGGATAGGATAGGATAGAGGATAGGATAGGATAGAGGATAGGATACGATAGAGGATAGGATAGGATAGAGGATACGATATAGGATTTAATAGGATAGAGGATAGGATACGATAGAGGATACGATAGGATAGAGGATAGGATAGGATAGAGAATAGGATAGGATAGAGGAAAGGATAGGATAGAGGATAGGATAAGATAGAGGATAGGATAGGATAGAGGATGGGATAGGATAGAGGATAAGGATAGGATAGAGGATAGGATAGGATAGAGGATAGGATAGGATAGAGGATAGGATAGGATAGAGGATAGGATAGGATAGAGGATAGGATACGATAGAGGATAAGGATAGGATAGAGGATAGGATAGGATAGAGGATAGGATATGATAGAGGATAGGATAGGATAGAGGATAGGATAGGATAGAGAATAGGATGGGATAGAGGATAGGATAGGATAGAGGATAGGATAGGATAGAGGATAGGATAGGATAGAGGATGGGATAGGATAGAGGATAGGATAGGATAGAGGATAGGATAGGATAGAGGATAGGATAGGATAGAGGATAGGATTGGATAGAGGATAGGATAGGATAGAGGATACGATATAGGATTTAATAGGATAGAGGATAGGATACGATAGAGGATACGATAGGATAGAGGATAGGATAGGATAGAGAATAGGATAGGATAGAGGAAAGGATAGGATAGAGGATAGGATAGGATAGAGGATAGGATAGGATAGAGGATGGGATAGGATAGAGGATAATATAGGATAGAGGATAATATAGGATAGAGGATAGGATAGGATAGAGGATAGGATAGGATAGAGGATAGGATAGGATAGAGGATAGGATAGGATAGAGGATAGGATAGGATAGAGGATAGGATATGATAGAGGATACGATAGAGGATAGGATAGGATAGAGGATAGGATAGGATAGAGGATAGGATAGGATAGTGGATGGGATAGGATAGAGGATAATATAGGATAGAGGATAGGATAGGATAGAGGATACGATAGGATAGAGGATAGGATAGGATAGAGAATAGGATAGGATAGAGGAAAGGATAGGATAGAGGATAGGATAAGATAGAGGATACGATATAGGATTTAATAGGATAGAGGATAGGATACGATAGAGGATACGATAGGATAGAGGATAGGATAGGATAGAGAATAGGATAGGATAGAGGAAAGGATAGGATAGAGGATAGGATAGGATAGAGGATAGGATAGGATAGAGGATGGGATAGGATAGAGGATAATATAGGATAGAGGATAATATAGGATAGAGGATAGGATAGGATAGAGGATAGGATAGGATAGAGGATAGGATAGGATAGAGGATAGGATAGGATAGAGGATAGGATAGGATAGAGGATAGGATATGATAGAGGATACGATAGAGGATAGGATAGGATAGAGGATAGGATAGGATAGAGGATAGGATAGGATAGTGGATGGGATAGGATAGAGGATAATATAGGATAGAGGATAGGATAGGATGGAGGATAGGATACGATAGAGGATAGGATAGGCTAGAGGATATGATACGATAGAGGATAGGATAGGATAGAGGATAGGATATAGGATTGGATAGGATATCGGATAGGATAGGATAGGGGATTGGCTAGGATAGAGAATAGGATATAGGATTGGATAGGATAGAGGATAGAATAGGATAGAGGATAGGATAGGATAGAGGATAGGATATGATACAGGATAGGATAGGATAGAGGATAGGATAGGATAGAGGATAGGATAGGATAGAGGATAGGATAGGATACAGGATAGGATAGGATAGAGGATAGGATATGATAGAGGATAGTATAGGATAGAGGATAGGATAGGATAGAGGATAGGATACGATAGAGGATAGGATAGGATAGAGAATACGATATGGGATTTAATAGGATAGAGGATAGGATACGATATAGGATAGGATAGGATAGAGGATAGGATATAGGATTGGATAGGATAGCGGATAGGATAGGATAGGGGATTGGCTAGGATAGAGAATAGGATATAGGATTGGATAGGATAGAGGATAGAATAGGATAGAGGATAGGATAGGATAGAGGATAGGATATGATACAGGATAGGATAGGATAGAGGATAGGATAGGATAGAGGATAGGATAGGATACAGGATAGGATAGGATAGAGGATAGGATATGATAGAGGATAGGATAGGATAGAGGATAGGATAGGATAGAGGATAGGATAGGATAGAGGATAGGATACGATAGAGGATAAGGATAGGATAGAGGATAGGTTTGGATAGAGGATAGGATAGGATAGAGGATAGGATAGGATAGAGGATAGGATAGGATAGAGGATAGGATACGATAGAGGATAAGGATAGGATAGAGGATAGGATAGAGGATAGGATTGGATAGAGGATAGGATATGATAGAGGATAGGATATGATAGAGGATAGGATAGGATAGAGGATAGGATAGGATAGAGGATAGGATAGGATAGATGATATGATAGGATAGAGAAAAGGATAGGATAGAGGATAGGATAGGATAGAGGATGGGATAGGATAGAGGATAATATAGGATAGAGGATAGGATAGGATAGAGGATAGGATAGGATAGAGGATAGGATAGAGGATAGGATAGGATAGAGGATAGGATAGGATAGAGGATAGGATACGATAGAGGATAGGATAGGATAGAGGATACGATATAGGATTTAATAGGATAGAGGATAGGATACGATAGAGGATAGGATAGGATAGAGGATAGGATAGGATAGAGGATAGGATAGGATAGAGGATAGGATAGGATAGAGGATGGGATAGGATAGAGGATAATATAGGATAGAGGATAGGATAGGATAGAGGATAGGATAGGATAGAGGATAGGATAGGATAGAGGATAGGATAGGATAGAGGATAGGATACGATAGAGGATAAGGATAGGATAGAGGATAGGTTTGGATAGAGGATAGGATAGGATAGAGGATAGGATAGGATAGAGGATAGGATAGGATAGAGGATAGGATACGATAGAGGATAAGGATAGGATAGAGGATAGGATAGAGGATAGGATTGGATAGAGGATAGGATATGATAGAGGATAGGATAGGATAGAGGATAGGATAGGATAGAGGATAGGATAGGATAGAGGATAGGATAGGATAGATGATATGATAGGATAGAGAAAAGGATAGGATAGAGGATAGGATAGGATAGAGGATGGGATAGGATAGAGGATAATATAGGATAGAGGATAGGATAGGATAGAGGATAGGATAGGATAGAGGATAGGATAGAGGATAGGATAGGATAGAGGATAGGATAGGATAGAGGATAGGATACGATAGAGGATAGGATAGGATAGAGGATACGATATAGGATTTAATAGGATAGAGGATAGGATACGATAGAGGATAGGATAGGATAGAGGATAGGATAGGATAGAGGATAGGATAGGATAGAGGATAGGATAGGATAGAGGATGGGATAGGATAGAGGATAATATAGGATAGAGGATAGGATAGGATAGAGGATAGGATAGGATAGAGGATAGGATAGGATAGAGGATATGATAGGATAGAGGATAGGATACGATAGAGGATAAGGATAGGATAGAGGATAGGATTGGATAGAGGATAGGATATGATAGAGGATAGGATAGGATAGAGGATAGGATAGGATAGAGGATAGGATAGGATAGAGGATAGGATAGGATAGAGAAAAGGATAGGATAGAGGATAGGATAGGATAGAGGATAGGATAGGATAGAGGATAGGATACGATAGAGGATAGGATAGGATAGAGGATACGATATAGGATTTAATAGGATAGATGATAGGATACGATAGAGGATAGGATAGGATAGAGGATAGGATAGGATAGAGGATAGGATAGGATAGAGGATAGGATAGGATAGAGGATAGGATAGGATAGAGGATAGGATAGGATAGAGGATAGGATAGGATAGAGGATAGGATAGGATAGAGGATAGGATAGGATAGAGGATAGGATACGATAGAGGATAAGGATAGGATAGAGGATAGGATTGGATAGAGGATAGGATATGATAGAGGATAGGATAGGATAGAGGATAGGATAGGATAGAGGATAGGATAGGATAGAGGATAGGATAGGATAGATGATATGATAGGATAGAGAAAAGGATAGGATAGAGGATAGGATAGGATAGAGGATAGGATAGGATAGAGGATAGGATACGATAGAGGATAGGATAGGATAGAGGATACGATATAGGATTTAATAGGATAGATGATAGGATACGATAGAGGATAGGATAGGATAGAGGATAGGATGGGATAGAGGATAGGATAGGATAGAGGATAGGATAGGATAGAGGATAGGATAGGATAGAGGATAGGATAGGATAGAGGATAGGATAGGATAGAGGATAGGATAGGATAGAGGATAGGATAGGATAGAGGATAGGATAGGATAGAGGATAGGATAGGATAGAGGATAGGATAGGATAGAGGATAGGATAGGATAGAGGATAGGATAGGATAGAGGATAGGATAGGATAGAGGATAGGATAGGATAGAGGATAGGATAGGATAGAGGATAGGATAGGATAGAGGATAGGATAGGATAGAGGATAGGATAGGATAGAGGATAGGATAGGATAGAGGATAGGATAGGATAGAGGATAGGATAGGATAGAGGATAGGATAGGATAGAGGATAGGATAGGATAGAGGATAGGATAGGATAGAGGATAGGATAGGATAGAGGATAGGATAGGATAGAGGATAGGATAGGATAGATAATAGGATAGGATAGAGGATAGGATAGGATAGAGGATAGGATAGGATAGAGGATAGGATAGGATAGAGGATAGGATAGGATAGAGGATAGGATAGGATAGAGGATAGGATAGGATAGAGGATAGGATAGGATAGAGGATAGGATAGGATAGAGGATAGGATAGGATAGGATAGAGGATGGGATAGGATAGAGGATAATATAGGATAGAGGATAGGATAGGATAGGATAGAGGATATGATACGATAGAGGATAGGATAGGATAGAGGATACGATATAGGATTTAATAGGATAGAGTATAGGATACGATAGAGGATAGGATATGATAGAGGATAGGATAGGATAGAGGATAGGATAGGATTGAGGATGGGATAGGATAGAGGATAATATAGGATAGAGGATAGGATAGGATGGAGGATAGGATACGGTAGAGGATAGGATAGGATAGAGGATATGATACGATAGAGGATAGGATAGGATAGAGGATACGATATAGGATTTAATAGGATAGAGTATAGGATACGATAGAGGATAGGATATGATAGAGGATAGGATAGGATAGAGGATAGGATAGGATTGAGGATAGGATAGGATAGAGGATAGGATAGGATAGAGGATAGGATAGGATAGAGGATACGATATGGGATTTAATAGGATAGGGGATAGGATACGATATAGGATAGGATAGGATAGAGGATAGGATATAGGATTGGATAGGATAGCGGATAGGATAGGATAGGGGATTGGCTAGGATAGAGAATAGGATATAGGATTGGATAGGATAGAGGATAGAATAGGATAGAGGATAGGATAGGATAGAGGATAGGATATGATACAGGATAGGATAGGATAGAGGATAGGATAGGATAGAGGATAGGATAGGATACAGGATAGGATAGGATAGAGGATAGGATATGATAGAGGATAGGATAGGATAGAGGATAGGATAGGATAGAGAATAGGATAGGATAGAGGATAGGATAGGATAGAGGATAGAGGATAGGATAGGATAGAGGATAGGATAGGATAGAGGATGGGATAGGATAGAGGATAATATAGGATAGAGGATAGGATAGGATAGAGGATAGGATAGGATAGAGGATAGGATAGGATAGAGGATAGGATAGGATAGAGGATAGGATACGATATAGGATTTAATAGGATAGAGGATAGGATACGATAGAGGATAGGATAGGATAGAGGATAGGATAGGATAGAGGATAGGATAGGATAGAGGATAGGATAGGATAGAGGATGGGATAGGATAGAGGATAATATAGGATAGAGGATAGGATAGGATAGAGGATAGGATAGGATAGAGGATAGGATAGGATAGAGGATAGGATAGGATAGAGGATAGGATAGGATACGGTAGAGGATAGGATACGGTAGAGGATAGGATAGGATAGAGGATATGATACGATAGAGGATAGGATAGGATAGAGGATACGATATAGGATTTAATAGGATAGAGTATAGGATACGATAGAGGATAGGATATGATAGAGGATAGGATAGGATAGAGGATAGGATAGGATTGAGGATAGGATAGGATAGAGGATAGGATAGGACAGAGGATAGGATAGGATAGAGGATAGGATAGGATATAGGATAGGATATGATAGAGGATAGGATAGGATAGAGGATAGGATAGGATAGAGAATAGGATAGGATAGAGGATAGGATAGGATAGAGGATAGGATAGGATAGAGGATAGGATAGGATAGAGGATGGGATAGGATAGAGGATAATATAGGATAGAGGATAGGATAGGATAGAGGATAGGATAGGATAGAGGATAGGATAGGATAGAGGATAGGATATGATAGAGGATAGGATAGGATAGAGGATAGGATAGGATAGAGGATAGGATAGGATAGAGGATAGGATAGGATAGAGGATAGGATAGGATAGAGGATAGGATAGGATAGAGGATGGGATAGGATAGAGGATAATATAGGATAGAGGATAGGATAGGATGGAGGATAGGATACGGTAGAGGATAGGATAGGATAGAGGATATGATACGATAGAGGATAGGATAGGATAGAGGATACGGTATAGGATTTAATATAATAGAGGATAGGATACGATAGAGGATAGGATAGGATAGAGGATAGGATAGGATAGAGGATAGGATAGGATAGAGGATAGGATAGGATAGAGGATGGAATAGGATAGAGGATAATATAGGATAGAGTATAGGATAGGATAGAGGATAGGATAGGATAGAGGATAGGATAGGATAGAGGATAGGATAGGATAGAGGATAGGATACGATAGAGGATAAGGATAGGATAGAGGATAGGATTGGATAGAGGATAGGATATGATAGAGGATAGGATAGGATAGGATAGAGGATAGGATAGGATAGATGATAGGATAGGATAGAGAAAAGGATAGGATAGAGGATAGGATAGGATAGAGGATAGGATAGGATGGAGGATAGGATACGATAGAGGATAGGATAGGATAGAGGATACGATATAGGATTTAATAGGATAGATGATAGGATACGATAGAGGATAGGATAGGATAGAGGATAGGATAGGATAGAGGATAGGATAGAGGATAGGATAGAGGATAGGATAGGATAGAGGATAGGATAGGATAGAGGATAGGATAGGATAGAGGATAGGATAGGATAGAGGATAGGATAGGATAGAGGATAGGATAGGATAGAGGATAGGATAGGATAGAGGATAGGATAGGATAGAGGATAGGATAGGATAGAGGATAGGATAGGATAGAGGATAGGATAGGATAGAGGATAGGATAGGATAGAGGATAGGATAGGATAGAGGATAGGATAGGATAGAGAATAGGATAGGATAGAGGATAGGATAGGATAGAGGATAGGATACGATATAGGATTTAATAGGATAGAGGATAGGATACGATAGAGGATAGGATAGGATAGAGGATAGGATAGGATAGAGGATAGGATAGGATAGAGGATAGGATAGGATAGAGGATGGGATAGGATAGAGGATAATATAGGATAGAGGATAGGATAGGATAGAGGATAGGATAGGATAGAGGATAGGATAGGATAGAGGATAGGATAGGATAGAGGATAGGATAGGATACGGTAGAGGATAGGATACGGTAGAGGATAGGATAGGATAGAGGATATGATACGATAGAGGATAGGATAGGATAGAGGATACGATATAGGATTTAATAGGATAGAGTATAGGATACGATAGAGGATAGGATATGATAGAGGATAGGATAGGATAGAGGATAGGATAGGATTGAGGATAGGATAGGATAGAGGATAGGATAGGACAGAGGATAGGATAGGATAGAGGATAGGATAGGATAGAGGATAGGATATGATAGAGGATAGGATAGGATAGAGGATAGGATAGGATAGAGAATAGGATAGGATAGAGGATAGGATAGGATAGAGGATAGGATAGGATAGAGGATAGGATAGGATAGAGGATGGGATAGGATAGAGGATAATATAGGATAGAGGATAGGATAGGATAGAGGATAGGATAGGATAGAGGATAGGATAGGATAGAGGATAGGATAGGATAGAGGATAGGATATGATAGAGGATAGGATAGGATAGAGGATAGGATAGGATAGAGGATAGGATAGGATAGAGGATAGGATAGGATAGAGGATAGGATAGGATAGAGGATAGGATAGGATAGAGGATGGGATAGGATAGAGGATAATATAGGATAGAGGATAGGATAGGATGGAGGATAGGATACGGTAGAGGATAGGATAGGATAGAGGATATGATACGATAGAGGATAGGATAGGATAGAGGATACGGTATAGGATTTAATATAATAGAGGATAGGATACGATAGAGGATAGGATAGGATAGAGGATAGGATAGGATAGAGGATAGGATAGGATAGAGGATAGGATAGGATAGAGGATGGGATAGGATAGAGGATAATATAGGATAGAGTATAGGATAGGATAGAGGATAGGATAGGATAGAGGATAGGGTAGGATAGAGGATAGGATAGGATAGAGGATAGGATACGATAGAGGATAAGGATAGGATAGAGGATAGGATTGGATAGAGGATAGGATATGATAGAGGATAGGATAGGATAGGATAGAGGATAGGATAGGATAGATGATAGGATAGGATAGAGAAAAGGATAGGATAGAGGATAGGATAGGATAGAGGATAGGATAGGATGGAGGATAGGATACGATAGAGGATAGGATAGGATAGAGGATACGATATAGGATTTAATAGGATAGATGATAGGATACGATAGAGGATAGGATAGGATAGAGGATAGGATAGGATAGAGGATAGGATAGAGGATAGGATAGAGGATAGGATAGGATAGAGGATAGGATAGGATAGAGGATAGGATATAATAGAGGATAGGATAGGATAGAGGATAGGATAGGATAGAGGATAGGATAGGATAGAGGATAGGATAGGATAGAGGATAGGATAGGATAGAGGATAGGATAGGATAGAGGATAGGATAGGATAGAGGATAGGATAGGATAGAGGATAGGATAGGATAGAGGATAGGATAGGATAGAGGATAGGATAGGATAGAGGATAGGATAGGATAGAGAATAGGATAGGATAGAGGATAGGATAGGATAGAGGATAGGATAGGATAGAGGATAGGATAGGATAGAGGATGGGATAGGATAGAGGATAATATAGGATAGAGGATAGGATAGGATAGAGGATAGGATAGGATAGAGGATAGGATAGGATAGAGGATAGGATAGGATAGAGGATAGGATACGATAGAGGATAGGATAGGATAGAGGATAGGATAGGATAGAGGATAGGATAGGATAGAGGATAGGATAGGATAGAGGATAGGATAGGATAGAGGATAGGATATGATAGAGGATAGGATAGGATAGAGGATAGGATAGGATAGAGGATAGGATAGGATAGAGGATAGGATAGGATAGAGGATAGGATAGGATAGAGGATAGGGTAGGATAGAGGATAGGATAGGATAGAGGATGGGATAGGATAGAGGATAATATAGGATAGAGGATAGGATAGGATTTAGGATAGGATACGGTAGAGGATAGGATAGGATAGAGGATATGATACGATAGAGGATAGGATAGGATAGAGGATACGGTATAGGATTTAATAGGATAGAGGATAGGATACGATAGAGGATAGGATAGGATAGAGGATAGGATAGGATAGAGGATAGGATAGGATAGAGGATGGGATAGGATAGAGGATAATATAGGATAGAGGATAGGATAGGATAGAGGATAGGATAGGATAGAGGATAGGATAGGATAGAGGATAGGATAGGATAGAGGATAGGATACGATAGAGGATAAGGATAGGATAGAGGATAGGATTGGATAGAGGATAGGATATGATAGAGGATAGGATAGGATAGAGGATAGGATAGGATAGAGGATAGGATAGGATAGAGGATAGGATAGGATAGAGGATAATATAGGATAGAGTATAGGATAGGATAGAGGATAGGATAGGATAGAGGATAGGATAGGATAGAGGATAGGATAGGATAGAGGATAGGATACGATAGAGGATAAGGATAGGATAGTGGATAGGATAGGATAGAGGATAGGATAGGATAGAGGATAGGATAGAGGATAGGATAGAGGATAGGATAGGATAGAGGATAGGATAGGATAGAGGATAGGATAGGATAGAGGATAGGATAGGATAGAGGATAGGATAGGATAGAGGATAGGATAGGATAGAGGATAGGATAGGATAGAGGATAGGATAGGATAGAGGATAGGATAGGATAGAGGATAGGATAGGATAGAGGATAGGATAGGATAGAGGATAGGATAGGATAGAGGATAGGATAAGATAGAGGATAGGATAGGATAGAGGATAGGATAGGATAGAGAATAGGATAGGATAGAGGATAGGATAGGATAGAGGATAGGATAGGATAGAGGATAGGATAGGATAGAGGATGGGATAGGATAGAGGATAATATAGGATAGAGGATAGGATAGGATAGAGGATAGGATAGGATAGAGGATAGGATAGGATAGAGGATAGGATAGGATAGAGGATAGGATACGATAGAGGATAGGATAGGATAGAGGATAGGATAGGATAGAGGATAGGATAGGATAGAGGATAGGATAGGATAGAGGATAGGATAGGATAGAGGATAGGATATGATAGAGGATAGGATAGGATAGAGGATAGGATAGGATAGAGGATAGGATAGGATAGAGGATAGGATAGGATAGAGGATAGGATAGGATAGAGGATAGGATAGGATAGAGGATAGGATAGGATAGAGGATGGGATAGGATAGAGGATAATATAGGATAGAGGATAGGATAGGATTTAGGATAGGATACGGTAGAGGATAGGATAGGATAGAGGATATGATACGATAGAGGATAGGATAGGATAGAGGATACGGTATAGGATTTAATAGGATAGAGGATAGGATACGATAGAGGATAGGATAGGATAGAGGATAGGATAGGATAGAGGATAGGATAGGATAGAGGATGGGATAGGATAGAGGATAATATAGGATAGAGGATAGGATAGGATAGAGGATAGGATAGGATAGAGGATAGGATAGGATAGAGGATAGGATAGGATAGAGGATAGGATACGATAGAGGATAAGGATAGGATAGAGGATAGGATTGGATAGAGGATAGGATATGATAGAGGATAGGATAGGATAGAGGGTAGGATAGGATAGAGGATAGGATAGGATAGAGGATAGGATAGGATAGATGATAGGATAGGATAGAGAAAAGGATAGGATAGAGGATAGGATAGGATAGTGGATAGGATAGGATGGAGGATAGGATACGATAGAGGATAGGATAGGATAGAGGATACGATATAGGATTTAATAGGACAGATGATAGGATACGATAGAGGATAGGATAGGATAGAGGATAGGATAGGATAGAGGATAGGATAGAGGATAGGATAGGATAGAGGATAGGATAGGATAGAGGATAGGATAGGATAGAGGATAGGATATGATAGAGGATAGGATAGGATAGAGGATAGGATAGGATAGAGGATAGGATAGGATAGAGGATAGGATAGGATAGAGGATAGGATAGGATAGAGGATAGGATAGGATAGAGGATAGGACAGGATAGAGGATAGGACAGGATAGAGGATAGGATAGGATAGAGGATAGGATAGGATAGAGGATAGGATAGGATAGAGGATAGGATAGGATAGAGGATAGGATAGGATAGAGGATAGGATAGGATAGAGGATAGGATAGGATAGAGGATGGGATAGGATAGAGGATAATATAGGATAGAGGATAGGATAGGATAGAGGATAATATAGGATAGAGGATAGGATAGGATAGAGGATAGGATAGGATAGAGGATAGGATAGGATAGAGGATAGGATAGGATAGAGGATGGGATAGGATAGAGGATAATATAGGATAGAGGATAGGATAGGATGGAGGATAGGATACGATAGAGGATAGGATAGGGTAGAGGATATGATACGATAGAGGATAGGATAGGATAGAGGATACGATATAGGATTTAATAGGATAGAGGATAGGATACGATAGAGGATAGGATAGGATAGAGAATAGGATAGGATAGAGGATAGGATAGGATAGAGGATAGGATAGGATAGAGGATAGGATAGGATAGAGGATAGGATAGGATAGAGGATAATATAGGATAGAGGATAGGATAGGATAGAGGATAGGATAGGATAGAGGATAGGATACGATAGAGGATAGGATAGGATAGAGGATACGATATGGGATTTAATAGGATATAGGATAGGATACGATATAGGATAGGATAGGATAGAGGATAGGATATAGGATTGGATAGGATAGCGGATAGGATAGGATAGCGGATAGGATAGGATAGGGGATTGGCTAGGATAGAGAATAGGATATAGGATTGGATAGGATAGAGGATAGAATAGGATAGAGGATAGGATAGGATAGAGGATAGGATATGATACAGGATAGGATAGGATAGAGGATAGGATAGGATAGAGGATAGGATAGGATACAGGATAGGATAGGATAGAGGATAGGATATGATAGAGGATAGGATAGGATAGAGGATAGGATAGGATAGAGAATAGGATAGGATAGAGGATAGGATAGGATAGAGGATAGGATAGGATAGAGGATAGGATAGGATAGAGGATGGGATAGGATAGAGGATAATATAGGATAGAGGATAGGATAGGATAGAGGATAGGATAGGATAGAGGATAGGATAGGATAGAGGATAGGATAGGATAGAGGATAGGATAGGGATAGAGGATAGGATACGATAGAGGATAGGATAGGATAGAGGATAGGATAGGATAGAGGATAGGATAGGATAGAGGATAGGATAGGATAGAGGATAGGATAGGATAGAGGATAGGATAGGATAGAGGATAGGATACGATAGAGGATAAGGATAGGATAGAGGATAGGATTGGATAGAGGATAGGATATGATAGAGGATAGGATAGGATAGAGGATAGGATAGGATAGAGGATAGGATAGGATAGAGGATAGGATAGGATAGAGGATAGGATAGGATAGAGGATAGGATAGGATAGAGGATAGGATAGGATAGAGGATAGGACAGGATAGAGGATAGGACAGGATAGAGGATAGGATAGGATAGAGGATAGGATAGGATAGAGGATAGGATAGGATAGAGGATAGGATAGGATAGAGGATAGGATAGGATAGAGGATAGGATAGGATAGAGGATAGGATAGGATAGAGGATGGGATAGGATAGAGGATAATATAGGATAGAGGATACGATATGGGATTTAATAGGATAGATGATAGGATACGATAGAGGATAGGATAGGATAGAGGATAGGACAGGATAGAGGATAGGATATGATAGAGGATAGGATAGGATAGAGGATAGGATAGGATAGAGGATAGGATAGGATAGAGGATAGGATAGGATAGAGGATAGGATAGGATAGAGGATAGGATAGGATAGAGGATAGGATAGGATAGAGGATAGGACAGGATAGAGGATAGGATAGGATAGAGGATAGGATAGGATAGAGGATATGATACGATAGAGGATAGGATAGGATAGAGAATAGGATAGGATAGAGGAAAGGATAGGATAGAGGATAGGATAGGATAGAGGATAGGATAGGATAGAGGATGGGATAGGATAGAGGATAGGATAGGATAGAGGATAGGATAGGATAGAGGATAGGCTACGATAGAGGATAAGGATAGGATAGAGGATAGGATAGGATAGAGGATAGGATATGATAGAGGATAGGATAGGATAGAGGATAATATAGGATGGAGGATACGATATAGGATTTAATAGGATAGATGATAGGATACGATAGAGGATAGGATAGGATAGAGGATAGGATCGGATAGAGGATAGGATATGATAGAGGATAGGATAGGATAGAGGATAGGATAGGATAGAGGATAGGATAGGATAGAGGATAGGACAGGATAGAGGATAGGATAGGATAGAGGATAGGATACGATAGAGGATAGGATAGGATAGAGGATAGGATAGGATAGGATAGAGGATAGGATAGGATAGAGGATAGGATAGGATAGAGGATAGGATAGGATAGAGGATAGGATATGATAGAGGATAGGATAGGATAGAGGATAGGATAGGATAGAGGATAGGATAGGATAGAGGATAGGATAGGATAGAGGATAGGATAGGATAGAGGATAGGATAGGATAGAGGATAGGATAGGATAGAGGATGGGATAGGATAGAGGATAATATAGGATAGAGGATAGGATAGGATTTAGGATAGGATACGGTAGAGGATAGGATAGGATAGAGGATATGATACGATAGAGGATAGGATAGGATAGAGGATACGGTATAGGATTTAATAGGATAGAGGATAGGATACGATAGAGGATAGGATAGGATAGAGGATAGGATAGGATAGAGGATAGGATAGGATAGAGGATGGGATAGGATAGAGGATAATATAGGATAGAGGATAGGATAGGATAGAGGATAGGATAGGATAGAGGATAGGATAGGATAGAGGATAGGATAGGATAGAGGATAGGATACGATAGAGGATAAGGATAGGATAGAGGATAGGATTGGGGTAGAGGATAGGATATGATAGAGGATAGGATAGGATAGAGGATAGGATAGGATAGAGGATAGGATAGGATAGAGGATAGGATAGGATAGATGATAGGATAGGATAGAGAAAAGGATAGGATAGAGGATAGGATAGGATAGTGGATAGGATAGGATGGAGGATAGGATACGATAGAGGATAGGATAGGATAGAGGATACGATATAGGATTTAATAGGATAGATGATAGGATACGATAGAGGATAGGATAGGATAGAGGATAGGATAGGATAGAGGATAGGATAGAGGATAGGATAGGATAGAGGATAGGATAGGATAGAGGATAGGATAGGATAGAGGATAGGATATGATAGAGGATAGGATAGGATAGAGGATAGGATAGGATAGAGGATAGGATAGGATAGAGGATAGGATAGGATAGAGGATAGGATAGGATAGAGGATAGGATAGGATAGAGGATAGGATAGGATAGAGGATAGGACAGGATAGAGGATAGGACAGGATAGAGGATAGGATGGGATAGAGGATAGGATAGGATAGAGGATAGGATAGGATAGAGGATAGGATAGGATAGAGGATAGGATAGGATAGAGGATAGGATAGGATAGAGGATAGGATAGGATAGAGGATAGGATAGGATAGAGGATAGGATAGGATAGAGGATAGGATAGGATAGAGGATAGGATAGGATAGAGGATAGGACAGGATAGAGGATAGGACAGGATAGAGGATAGGATAGGATAGAGGATAGGATAGGATAGAGGATAGGATAGGATAGAGGATAGGATAGGATAGAGGATAGGATAGGATAGAGGATAGGATAGGATAGAGGATAGGATAGGATAGAGGATAGGATAGGATAGAGGATGGGATAGGATAGAGGATAATATAGGATAGAGGATACGATATGGGATTTAATAGGATAGATGATAGGATACGATAGAGGATAGGATAGGATAGAGGATAGGATAGGATAGAGGATAGGATATGATAGAGGATAGGATAGGATAGAGGATAGGATAGGATAGAGGATAGGATAGGATAGAGGATAGGATAGGATAGAGGATAGGCTACGATAGAGGATAAGGATAGGATAGAGGATAGGATAGGATAGAGGATAGGATATGATAGAGGATAGGATAGGATAGAGGATAATATAGGATAGAGGATACGATATAGGATTTAATAGGATAGATGATAGGATATGATACAGGATAGGATAGGATAGAGGATAGGATAGGATAGAGGATAGGATAGGATACAGGATAGGATAGGATAGAGGATAGGATATGATAGAGGATAGGATAGGATACAGGATAGGATAGGATAGAGGATAGGATATGATAGAGGATAGGATAGGATAGAGGATAGGATAGGATAGAGAATAGGATAGGATAGAGGATAGGATAGGATAGAGGATAGGATAGGATAGAGGATAGGATAGGATAGAGGATGGGATAGGATAGAGGATAATATAGGATAGAGGATAGGATAGGATAGAGGATAGGATAGGATAGAGGATAGGATAGGATAGAGGATAGGATAGGATAGAGGATAGGATACGATAGAGGATAGGATAGGATAGAGGATAGGATAGGATAGAGGATAGGATATGATAGAGGATAGGATAGGATAGAGGATAGGATAGGATAGAGGATAGGATAGGATAGAGGATAGGATAGGATAGAGGATAGGATAGGATAGAGGATAGGATAGGATAGAGGATAGGATAGGATAGAGGATAGGATAGGATAGAGGATAGGATAGGATAGAGGATAGGATAGGATAGAGGATAGGACAGGATAGAGGATAGGACAGGATAGAGGATAGGATAGGATAGAGGATAGGATAGGATAGAGGATAGGATAGGATAGAGGATAGGATAGGATAGAGGATAGGATAGGATAGAGGATAGGATAGGATAGAGGATAGGATAGGATAGAGGATAGGATAGGATAGAGGATGGGATAGGATAGAGGATAATATAGGATAGAGGATACGATATGGGATTTAATAGGATAGATGATAGGATACGATAGAGGATAGGATAGGATAGAGGATAGGATAGGATAGAGGATAGGATAGGATAGAGGATAGGATAGGATAGAGGATAGGATAGGATAGAGGATAGGATAGGATAGAGGATAGGATAGGATAGAGGATAGGATAGGATAGAGGATAGGACAGGATAGAGGATAGGACAGGATAGAGGATAGGATAGGATAGAGGATAGGATAGGATAGAGGATAGGATAGGATAGAGGATAGGATAGGATAGAGGATAGGATAGGATAGAGGATAGGATAGGATAGAGGATAGGATAGGATAGAGGATAGGATAGGATAGAGGATGGGATAGGATAGAGGATAATATAGGATAGAGGATACGATATGGGATTTAATAGGATAGATGATAGGATACGATAGAGGATAGGATAGGATAGAGGATAGGATAGGATAGAGGATAGGATATGATAGAGGATAGGATAGGATAGAGGATAGGATAGGATAGAGGATAGGATAGGATAGAGGATAGGATAGGATAGAGGATAGGATAGGATAGAGGATAGGATAGGATAGAGGATAGGATAGGATAGAGGATAGGACAGGATAGAGGATAGGATAGGATAGAGGATAGGATAGGATAGAGGATATGATACGATAGAGGATAGGATAGGATAGAGAATAGGATAGGATAGAGGAAAGGATAGGATAGAGGATAGGATAGGATAGAGGATAGGATAGGATAGAGGATGGGATAGGATAGAGGATAGGATAGGATAGAGGATAGGATAGGATAGAGGATAGGATAGGATAGGATAGGATAGAGGATAGGATAGGATAGAGGATAGGCTACGATAGAGGATAAGGATAGGATAGAGGATAGGATAGGATAGAGGATAGGATATGATAGAGGATAGGATAGGATAGAGGATAATATAGGATGGAGGATACGATATAGGATTTAATAGGATACATGATAGGATACGATAGAGGATAGGATAGGATAGAGGATAGGATCGGATAGAGGATAGGATAGGATAGAGGATAGGATAGGATAGAGGATGGGATAGGATAGAGGATAGGATAGGATAGAGGATAGGATAGGATAGAGGATAGGATAGGATAGGATAGGATAGAGGATAGGATAGGATAGAGGATAGGCTACGATAGAGGATAAGGATAGGATAGAGGATAGGATAGGATAGAGGATAGGATATGATAGAGGATAGGATAGGATAGAGGATAATATAGGATAGAGGATACGATATAGGATTTAATAGGATAGATGATAGGATATGATACAGGATAGGATAGGATAGAGGATAGGATAGGATAGAGGATAGGATAGGATACAGGATAGGATAGGATAGAGGATAGGATATGATAGAGGATAGGATAGGATAGAGGATAGGATAGGATAGAGAATAGGATAGGATAGAGGGTAGGATAGGATAGAGGATAGGATAGGATAGAGGATAGGATAGGATAGAGGATGGGATAGGATAGAGGATAATATAGGATAGAGGATAGGATAGGATAGAGGATAGGATAGGATAGAGGATAGGATAGGATAGAGGATAGGATAGGATAGAGGATAGGATACGATAGAGGATAGGATAGGATAGAGGATAGGATAGGATAGAGGATAGGATAGGATAGAGGATAGGATAGGATAGAGGATAGGATAGGATAGAGGATAGGATAGGATAGAGGATAGGATACGATAGAGGATAAGGATAGGATAGAGGATAGGATTGGATAGAGGATAGGATATGATAGAGGATAGGATAGGATAGAGGATAGGATAGGATAGAGGATAGGATAGGATAGAGGATAGGATAGGATAGAGGATAGGATAGGATAGAGGAAAGGATAGGATAGAGGATAGGATAGGATAGAGGATAGGACAGGATAGAGGATAGGACAGGATAGAGGATAGGATAGGATAGAGGATAGGATAGGATAGAGGATAGGATAGGATAGAGGATAGGATAGGATAGAGGATAGGATAGGATAGAGGATAGGATAGGATAGAGGATAGGATAGGATAGAGGATAGGATAGGATAGAGGATGGGATAGGATAGAGGATAATATAGGATAGAGGATACGATATGGGATTTAATAGGATAGATGATAGGATACGATAGAGGATAGGATAGGATAGAGGATAGGATAGGATAGAGGATAGGATATGATAGAGGATAGGATAGGATAGAGGATAGGATAGGATAGAGGATAGGATAGGATAGAGGATAGGATAGGATAGAGGATAGGATAGGATAGAGGATAGGATAGGATAGAGGATAGGATAGGATAGAGGATAGGACAGGATAGAGGATAGGATAGGATAGAGGATAGGATAGGATAGAGGATATGATACGATAGAGGATAGGATAGGATAGAGAATAGGATAGGATAGAGGAAAGGATAGGATAGAGGATAGGATAGGATAGAGGATAGGTTAGGATAGAGGATGGGATAGGATAGAGGATAGGATAGGATAGAGGATAGGATAGGATAGAGGATAGGATAGGATAGGATAGGATAGAGGATAGGATAGGATAGAGGATAGGCTACGATAGAGGATAAGGATAGGATAGAGGATAGGATAGGATAGAGGATAGGATATGATAGAGGATAGGATAGGATAGAGGATAATATAGGATGGAGGATACGATATAGGATTTAATAGGATAGATGATAGGATACGATAGAGGATAGGATAGGATAGAGGATAGGATCGGATAGAGGATAGGATATGATAGAGGATAGGATAGGATAGAGGATAGGAGAGGATAGAGGATAGGATAGGATAGAGGATAGGACAGGATAGAGGATAGGATAGGATAGAGGATAGGATAGGATAGAGGATATGATACGATAGAGGATAGGATAGGATAGAGAATAGGATAGGATAGAGGAAAGGATAGGATAGAGGATAGGATAGGATAGAGGATAGGATAGGATAGAGGATGGGATAGGATAGAGGATAGGATAGGATAGAGGATAGGATAGGATAGAGGATAGGATAGGATAGGATAGGATAGAGGATAGGATAGGATAGAGGATAGGATACGATAGAGGATAATATAGGATAGAGGATACGATATAGGATTTAATAGGATAGATGATAGGATACGATAGAGGATAGGATAGGATAGAGGATAGGATCGGATAGAGGATAGGATATGATAGAGGATAGGATAGGATAGAGGATAGGATAGGATAGAGGATAGGATAGGATAGAGGATAGGATAGGATAGAGGATAGGATAGGATAGAGGATAGGATAGGATAGAGGATAGGACAGGATAGAGGATAGGATAGGATAGAGGATAGGATAGGATAGAGGATATGATACGATAGAGGATAGGATAGGATAGAGAATAGGATAGGATAGAGGAAAGGATAGGATAGAGGATAGGATAGGATAGAGGATAGGATAGGATAGAGGATGGGATAGGATAGAGGATAGGATAGGATAGAGGATAGGATAGGATAGAGGATAGGATACGATAGTGGATAGGATAGGATGGAGAATAGGATAGGATAGAGGATAGGATAGGATAGAGGATAGGATAGGATAGAGGATAGGATACGATAGAGGATAGGATAGGATAGAGGATACCATATAATATTTAATAGGATAGAGGATAGGATAGGATAGAGGATAGGATAGGATAGAGGATAGGATATGATACAGGATAGGATAGGATAGAGGATAGGATAGGATGGAGGATAGGATATGATAGAGGATACGATATAGGATAGGATAGGATAGAGGATAGGCTACGATAGAGGATAAGGATAGGATAGAGGATAGGATAGGATAGAGGATAGGATATGATAGAGGATAGGATAGGATAGAGGATAGGATAGGATAGAGGATAGGATAGGATAGAGGATAGGATAGGATAGAGGATAGGATAGGATAGAGGATAGGATAGGATAGAGGATAGGATAGGATAGAGGATAGGATAGGATAGAGGATAGGATAGGATAGAGGATAGGATAGGATAGAGGATAGGATAGGATAGAGGATAGGATAGGATAGAGGATACCATATAGGATTGGATAGGATAGAGGATAGGATGCGATAGAGGATAGGATAGGATAGAGAATAGGATATAGGATTGGATAGGATAGAGGATAGGATAGGATAGAGGATAGGATAGGATAGAGGATAGGATATTATAGAGGATAGGATAGGATTAGAGGATAGGATACGATAGAGGATAGGATAGGATAGAGGATAGGATACGATAAAGGTTAGGATAGGATAGAGGTTAGGATAGGATAGAGGATAGGATAGGATAGAGGATAGGATGTGATAGGGGATAGGATATAGGATTGGATAGGATAGAGGATAGGATAGGATAGAGGATAGGATAGGATAGAGGATAGGATAGGATAGAGGATAGGATATGATAGAGGATAGGATAGGATAGTGGATAGGATAGGATAGAGGATAGGATAGGATATGATAGTGGGTAGGATAGGATAGAGGTTAGGATAGGATACAGGATAGGATAGGATAGAGGATACGATATAGGATTGGATAGGATAGAGGATAGGATATGATAGAGGATAGGATAGGATAGAGAATAGGATATAGGATTGGATAGGATAGAGGATAGAATAGGATAGAGGATAGGATAGGATAGAGGATAGGATAGGATAGAGAATAGGATAGGATCGAGGATAGGATAGGATAGAGGATAGGATAGGATTGAGGATAGGATACGATAGAGGATAGGATAGGATAGAGGATACGATATAGGATTTAATAGGATAGAGGATAGGATACGATAGAGGATAGGATAGGATAGAGGATAGGATAGGATAGAGGATAGTATAGGATACAGGATAGGATAGGGTAGAGGATAGGATACGATAGAGGATAAGGATAGGATAGAGGATAGAATAGAGGATAGGATAGGATAGAGGATAGGATAGGATATGATAGTGGATAGGATAGGATAGAGGATAGGATTTGATACAGGATAGGATAGGATAGAGGATACGATATAGGATTGGATATGATAGAGGATAGGATAGGATAGAGAATAGGATATAGGATTGGATAGGATAGAGGATAGAATAGGATAGAGGATAGGATAGGATAGAGGATAGGATAGGATAGAGGATAGGATAGGATAGAGAATAGGATAGGATAGAGGATAGGATAGGATAGAGGATAGGATAGGATAGAGGATAGGATAGGATAGAGGATAGGATAGGATAGAGGATAGGATAGGATAGAGGATAGGATAGGATAGAGGATAGGATAGGATAGAGGATAGGATAGGATAGAGGATAGGATAGGATAGAGGATACGATATAGGATTTAATAGGATAGAGGATAGGATAGGATAGAGGATACGATATAGGATTTAATAGGATAGAGGATAGGATACGATAGAGGATAGGATACGATAGAGGATAGGATAGGGTAGAGGATAGGATAGGATAGGATAGAGGATAGGATAGGATAGAGGATAGGATAGGATAGAGGATAGGATAGGATAGAGGATAGGATAGGATAGAGGATAGGATAGGTTAGAGAATAGGATAGGATAGAGAATAGGATATAGGATTGGATAGGATAGCGGATAGGATAGGATAGAGGATAGGATAGGATATGATAGAGGATAGGATATAGGATTGGATAGGATAGAGGATAGGATAGGATAGAGGATAGGATAGGATAGAGGATAGGATATGATAGAGGATAGGATAGGATAGAGGATAGGATATGATAGAGGATAGGATAGGATAGAGGATAGGATAGGATAGAGGATAGGATAGGATAGAGGATACGATATAGGATTGGATAGCATAGAGGATAGGATACGATAGAGGATAGGATAGGATAGAGAATAGGATAGGATAGAGGATAGGATAGGATAGAGGATAGGATATGATACAGGATAGGATAGGATAGAGGATAGGATACGATAGAGGATAAGGATAGGATAGAGGATAGGATAGGATAGAGGATAGGATATGATAGAGGATAGGATAGGATAGAGGATGGGATAGAGGATAGGATAGGATAGAGAATAGGATAGGATAGAGGATAGGATAGGATAGAGGATAGGATAGGATAGAGGATAGGATAGGATAGAGGATGGGATAGGATAGAGGATAATATAGGATAGAGGATAGGATAGGATAGAGGATAGGATAGGATAGAGGATAGGATAGGATAGAGGATAGGATACGATAGAGGATAGGATAGGATAGAGGATACGATATAGGATTTAATAGGATAGAGGATAGGATAGGATAGAGGATAGGATAGCATAGAGGATAGGATAGGATAGAGGATAGGATAGAGGATAGGATAGGATAGAGGATAGGATAGGATAGAGAATAGGATATAGGATTGGATAGGATAGAGGATAGAATAGGATAGAGGATAGGATAGGATAGAGGATTGGATAGGATAGAGAATAGGATAGGATAGAGGATAGGATAGGATAGAGAATAGGATAGGATAGAGGAAAGGATAGGATAGAGGATAGGATAGGATGGAGGATAGGATAGGAAAGAGGATGGGATAGGATAGAGGATAGGATACGATAGAGGATAGGATAGGATAGAGGATACGATATAGGATTTAATAGGATAGATGATAGGATACGATAGAGGATAGGATAGGATAGAGGATAAGATAGGATAGAGGATAGGATAGGACAGAGGATAGGATAGGATACAGGATAGGATAGGATAGAGGATAGGATAGGATAGAGGATAGGATAGGATAGAGGATAGGATAGGATAGAGGATAGGATAGGATAGAGGATAGGATAGAGGATAGGATAGGATAGAGGATAGGATAGGATAGAGGATAGGATAGGATAGAGGATAGGATAGGATAGAGGATAGGATAGGATAGAGGATAGGATAGGATAGAGGATAGGATAGGATAGAGGATAGGATAGGATAGAGGATAGGATAGGATAGAGGATAGGATAGAGGATAGGATAGGATAGAGGATAGGATAGGATAGAGGATAGGATAGGATAGAGGATAGGATAGGATAGAGGATAGGATAGGATAGAGGATAGGATAGGATAGAGGATAGGATAGGATAGAGGATAGGATAGAGGATAGGATAGGATAGAGGATAGGATAGGATAGAGGATAGGATAGGATAGAGGATAGGATAGGATAGAGGATAGGATAGGATAGAGGATAGGATAGGATAGAGGATAGGATAGGATAGAGGATACGATATAGGATTTAATAGGATAGAGGATAGGATACGATAGAGGTTAGGATACGATAGAAGATAGGATAGGGTAGAGGATAGGATAGGATAGGATAGAGGATAGGATAGGATAGAGGATAGGATAGGATAGAGGATACGATATAGGATTGGATAGGATAGAGGATAGGATAGGATAGAGAATAGGATAGGATAGAGGATAGGATAGGATAGAGGATAGGATAATATAGAGGATAGGATAGGATAGAGGATAGGATAGGATAGAGGATAGGATAGGATAGAGGATAGGATAGGATAGAGGATAGGATAGGATAGAGGATAGGATAGGATAGAGGATAGGATAGGATAGAGGATACGATATAGGATTTAATAGGATAGAGGATAGGATACGATAGAGGATAGGATACGATAGAGGATAGGATAGGGTAGAGGATAGGATAGGATAGGATAGAGGATAGGATAGGATAGAGGATAGGATAGGATAGAGGATAGGATAGGATAGAGAATAGGATAGGATAGAGGATTCGATAGGATAGAGGATAGGATAGGATAGAGAATAGGATATAGGATTGGATAGGATAGAGGATAGGATAATATAGAGGATAGGATAGGATAGAGGATAGGATAGGATAGAGGATAGGATAGGATAGAGGATAGGATAGGATAGAGGATAGGATAGGATAGAGGATAGGATAGGATAGAGGATAGGATAGGATAGAGGATAGGATAGGATAGAGGATAGGATAGGATAGAGGATAGGATAGGATAGAGGATACGATATAGGATTTAATAGGATAGAGGATAGGATACGATAGAGGATAGGATAGGGTAGAGGATAGGATAGGATAGGATAGAGGATAGGATAGGATAGAGGATAGGATAGGATAGAGGATAGGATAGGATAGAGAATAGGATAGGATAGAGGATTCGATAGGATAGAGGATAGGATAGGATAGAGAATAGGATATAGGATTGGATAGGATATTGGATAGGATAGGATAGAGGATAGGATAGGATAGAGGATAGGATATGGTAGAGGATAGGATATAGGATTGGATAGGATAGAGGATAGGATAGGATAGAGGATAGGATAGGATAGAGGATAGGATATGATAGAGGATAGGATAGGATAGAGGATAGGATATGATAGAGGATAGGATAGGATAGAGTATAGGATATAGGATTGGATAGGATAGAGGATAGGATACGATAGAGGATAGGATAGGATAGAGAATAGGATAGGATGAAGGATGGGATAGGATAGAGGATAATATAGGATAGAGGATAGGATAGGATAGAGGATAGGATAGGATAGAGGATAGGATAGGATAGAGGATAGGATAGGATAGAGGATAGGATAGGATAGAGGATAGGATAGGATAGAGGATAGGATAGGATAGAGGATAGGATAGGATAGAGGATAGGATAGGATAGAGGATAGGATAGGATAGAGGATAGGATACGATAGAGGATAAGGATAGGATAGAGGATAGGATAGGATAGAGGATAGGATATGATAGAGGATAGGATAGGATAGAGGATAGGATAGGATAGAGGATAGGATAGGATACTATATAGGATTTAATAGGATAGAGGATAGGATACGATAGAGGATAGGATACGATAGAGGATAGGATAGGATAGAGGATAGGATAGGATAGGATAGAGGATAGGATAGGATAGAGGATAGGATAGGATAGAGGATAGGATAGGATAGGATAGAGGATAGGATAGGATAGAGGATAGGATAGGATAGAGGATACGATATAAGATTGGATAGGATAGAGGATAGGATACGATAGAGGATAGGATAGGATAGAGAATAGGATATAGGATTGGATAGGATAGAGGATAGAATAGGATAGAGGATAGGATAGGATAGAGGATTGGATAGGATAGAGAATAGGATAGGATAGAGGATAGGATAGGATAGAGAATAGGATAGGGTAGAGGAAAGGATAGGATAGAGGATAGGATAGGATAGAGGATAGGATAGGATAGTGGATAGGATAGGATAGAGGATAGGATAGGATAGAGGATAGGATAGGATAGAGGATAGGATAGGATAGAGGATAGGATAGGATAGAGGATAGGATAGGATAGAGGATAGGATAGGATAGAGGATACGATATAGGATTTAATAGGATAGAGGATAGGATACGATAGAGGATAGGATACGATAGAGGATAGGATACGATAGAGGATAGGATAGGGTAGAGGATAGGATAGGATAGGATAGAGGATAGGATAGGATAGAGGATAGGATAGGATAGAGGATACGATATAGGATTGGATAGGATAGAGGATAGGATACGATAGAGGATAGGATAGGATAGAGAATAGGATATAGGATTGGATAGGATAGAGGATAGAATAGGATAGAGGATAGGATATAGGATTGGATAGGATAGAGGATAGGATACGATAGAGGATAGGATAGGATAGAGAATAGGATAGGATAAAGGATGGGATAGGATAGAGGATAATATAGGATAGAGGATAGGATAGGATAGAGGATAGGATAGGATAGAGGATAGGATAGGATAGAGGATAGGATAGGATAGAGGATAGGATAGGATAGAGGATAGGATACGATAGAGGATAAGGATAGGATAGTGGATAGGATAGGATAGAGGATAGGATATGATAGAGGATAGGATAGGATAGAGGATAGGATAGGATACTATATAGGATTTAATAGGATAGAGGATAGGATACGATAGAGGATAGGATAGGATAGAGGATAGGATAGGATAGAGGATAGGATAGGATAGAGGATAGGATAGGATAGAGGATAGGATAGGATAGAGGATACGATATAGGATTTAATAGGATAGAGGATAGGATACGATAGAGGATAGGATACGATAGAGGATAGGATAGGGTAGAGGATAGGATAGGATAGGATAGAGGATAGGATAGGATAGAGGATAGGATAGGATAGAGGATAGGATAGGATAGAGAATAGGATAGGATAGAGGATTCGATAGGATAGAGGATAGGATAGGATAGAGAATAGGAAAGGATAGAGGATAGGATAGGATAGAGGATAGGATAGGGTAGAGGATAGGATACGATAGAGGATAAGGATAGGATAGAGGATAGGATAGGATAGAGGATAGGATATGATAGAGGATAGGATAGGATAGAGGATAGGATAGGATAGAGGATAGGATAGGATACTATATAGGATTTAATAGGATAGAGGATAGGATACGATAGAGGATAGGATACGATAGAGGATAGGATAGGATAGAGGATAGGATAGGATAGGATAGAGGATAGGATAGGATAGAGGATAAGATAGGATAGAGGATAGGATAGGATAGAGGATAGGATAGGATAGGATAGAGGATAGGATAGGATAGAGGATAGGATAGGATAGAGGATAGGATAGAGAATAGGATAGGATAGAGGATAGGATAGGATAGAGGATAGGATAGGATAGAGGATAGGATAGGATAGAGGATAGGATTGGATAGAGGATAGGATAGGATAGAGGATAGGATAGGATAGAGGATAGGATAGGATAGAGGATAGGATAGGATAGAGGATAGGATAGGATAGAGGATACGATATAGGATTTAATAGGATAGAGGATAGGATACGATAGAGGTTAGGATACGATAGAAGATAGGATAGGGTAGAGGATAGGATAGGATAGGATAGAGGATAGGATAGGATAGAGGATAGGATAGGATAGAGGATACGATATAGGATTGGATAGGATAGAGGATAGGATAGGATAGAGAATAGGATAGGATAGAGGATAGGATAGGATAGAGGATAGGATAATATAGAGGATAGGATAGGATAGAGGATAGGATAGGATAGAGGATAGGATAGGATAGAGGATAGGATAGGATAGAGGATAGGATAGGATAGAGGATAGGATAGGATAGAGGATAGGATAGGATAGAGGATAGGATAGGATAGAGGATAGGATAGGATAGAGGATAGGATAGGATAGAGGATACGATATAGGATTTAATAGGATAGAGGATAGGATACGATAGAGGATAGGATAAGATAGAGGATAGGATAGGGTAGAGGATAGGATAGGATAGGATAGAGTATAGGATAGGATAGAGGATAGGATAGGATAGAGGATAGGATAGGATAGAGAATAGGATAGGATAGAGGATAGGATATAGGATTGGATAGGATAGAGGATAGGATAGGATAGAGGATAGGATAGGATAGAGGATAGGATATGATAGAGGATAGGATAGGATAGAGGATAGGATATGATAGAGGATAGGATAGGATAGAGGATAGGATATAGGATTGGATAGGATAGAGGATAGGATACGATAGAGGATAGGATAGGATAGAGAATAGGATAGGATAAAGGATGGGATAGGATAGAGGATAATATAGGATAGAGGATAGGATAGGATAGAGGATAGGATAGGATAGAGGATAGGATAGGATAGAGGATAGGATAGGATAGAGGATAGGATAGGATAGAGGATAGGATAGGATAGAGGATAGGATACGATAGAGGATAAGGATAGGATAGAGGATAGGATAGGATAGAGGATAGGATATGATAGAGGATAGGATAGGATAGAGGATAGGATAGGATAGAGGATAGGATAGGATACTATATAGGATTTAATAGGATAGAGGATAGGATACGATAGAGGATAGGATACGATAGAGGATAGGATAGGATAGAGGATAGGATAGGATAGGATAGAGGATAGGATAGGATAGAGGATAGGATAGGATAGGATAGAGGATAGGATAGGATAGAGGATAGGATAGGATAGAGGATACGATATAAGATTGGATAGGATAGAGGATAGGATACGATAGAGGATAGGATAGGATAGAGAATAGGATATAGGATTGGATAGGATAGAGGATAGAATAGGATAGAGGATAGGATAGGATAGAGGATTGGATAGGATAGAGAATAGGATAGGATAGAGGATAGGATAGGATAGAGAATAGGATAGGGTAGAGGATAGGATAGGATAGGATAGAGGATAGGATAGGATAGAGGATAGGATAGGATAGAGGATACGATATAGGATTGGATAGGATAGAGGATAGGATACGATAGAGGATAGGATAGGATAGAGAATAGGATATAGGATTGGATAGGATAGAGGATAGAATAGGATAGAGGATAGGATATAGGATTGGATAGGATAGAGGATAGGATACGATAGAGGATAGGATAGGATAGAGAATAGGATAGGATAAAGGATGGGATAGGATAGAGGATAATATAGGATAGATGATAGGATAGGATAGAGGATAGGATAGGATAGAGGATAGGATAGGATAGAGGATAGGATAGGATAGAGGATAGGATAGGATAGAGGATAGGATACGATAGAGGATAAGGATAGGATACAGGATAGGATAGGATAGAGGATAGGATATGATAGAGGATAGGATAGGATAGAGGATAGGATAGGATAGAGGATAGGATAGGATACTATATAGGATTTAATAGGATAGGGGATAGGATACGATAAGAGGATAGGATAGGATAGAGGATAGGATAGGATAGAGGATAGGATAGGATAGAGGATAGGATAGGATAGAGGATAGGATAGGATAGAGGATACGATATAGGATTTAATAGGATAGAGGATAGGATACGATAGAGGATAGGATACGATAGAGGATAGGATAGGGTAGAGGATAGGATAGGATAGGATAGAGGATAGGATAGGATAGAGGATAGGATAGGATAGAGGATAGGATAGGATAGAGAATAGGATAGGATAGAGGATTCGATAGGATAGAGGATAGGATAGGATAGAGAATAGGATATAGGATTGGATAGGATAGAGGATAGGATAATATAGAGGATAGGATAGGATAGAGGATAGGATAGGATAGAGGATAGGATAGGATAGAGGATAGGATAGGATAGAGGATAGGATAGGATAGAGGATAGGATAGGATAGAGGATAGGATAGGATAGAGGATACGATATAGGATTTAATAGGATAGAGGATAGGATACGATAGAGGATAGGATAGGGTAGAGGATAGGATAGGATAGGATAGAGGATAGGATAGGATAGAGGATAGGATAGGATAGAGGATAGGATAGGATAGAGGATAGGATAGGATAGAGAATAGGATAGGATAGAGGATTCGATAGGATAGAGGATAATATAGGATAGATGATAGGATAGGATAGAGGATAGGATAGGATAGAGGATAGGATAGGATAGAGGATAGGATAGGATAGAGGATAGGATAGGATAGAGGATAGGATACGATAGAGGATAAGGATAGGATAGAGGATAGGATAGGATAGAGGATAGGATATGATAGAGGATAGGATAGGATAGAGGATAGGATAGGATAGAGGATAGGATAGGATACTATATAGGATTTAATAGGATAGGGGATAGGATACGATAAGAGGATAGGATAGGATAGAGGATAGGATAGGATAGAGGATAGGATAGGATAGAGGATAGGATAGGATAGAGGATAGGATAGGATAGAGGATACGATATAGGATTTAATAGGATAGAGGATAGGATACGATAGAGGATAGGATACGATAGAGGATAGGATAGGGTAGAGGATAGGATAGGATAGGATAGAGGATAGGATAGGATAGAGGATAGGATAGGATAGAGGATAGGATAGGATAGAGAATAGGATAGGATAGAGGATTCGATAGGATAGAGGATAGGATAGGATAGAGAATAGGATATAGGATTGGATAGGATAGAGGATAGGATAATATAGAGGATAGGATAGGATAGAGGATAGGATAGGATAGAGGATAGGATAGGATAGAGGATAGGATAGGATAGAGGATAGGATAGGATAGAGGATAGGATAGGATAGAGGATACGATATAGGATTTAATAGGATAGAGGATAGGATACGATAGAGGATAGGATAGGGTAGAGGATAGGATAGGATAGGATAGAGGATAGGATAGGATAGAGGATAGGATAGGATAGAGGATAGGATAGGATAGAGGATAGGATAGGATAGAGAATAGGATAGGATAGAGGATTCGATAGGATAGAGGATAGGATAGGATAGAGAATAGGATATAGGATTGGATAGGATATTGGATAGGATAGGATAGAGGATAGGATAGGATAGAGGATATGATATGGTAGAGGATAGGATATAGGATTGGATAGGATAGAGGATAGGATAGGATAGAGGATAGGATAGGATAGAGGATAGGATATGATAGAGGATAGGATAGGATAGAGGATAGGATATGATAGAGGATAGGATAGGATAGAGGATAGGATATAGGATTGGATAGGATAGAGGATAGGATACGATAGAGGATAGGATAGGATAGAGAATAGGATAGGATGAAGGATGGGATAGGATAGAGGATAATATAGGATAGAGGATAGGATAGGATAGAGGATAGGATAGGATAGAGGATAGGATAGGATAGAGGATAGGATAGGATAGAGGATAGGATACGATAGAGGATAAGGATAGGATAGAGGATAGGATAGGATAGAGGATAGGATATGATAGAGGATAGGATAGGATAGAGGATAGGATAGGATAGAGGATAGGATAGGATACTATATAGGATTTAATAGGATAGAGGATAGGATACGATAGAGGATAGGATACGATAGAGGATAGGATAGGATAGAGGATAGGATAGGATAGGATAGAGGATAGGATAGGATAGAGGATAGGATAGGATAGGATAGAGGATAGGATAGGATAGAGGATAGGATAGGATAGAGGATACGATATAAGATTGGATAGGATAGAGGATAGGATACGATAGAGGATAGGATAGGATAGAGAATAGGATATAGGATTGGATAGGATAGAGGATAGAATAGGATAGAGGATAGGATAGGATAGAGGATTGGATAGGATAGAGAATAGGATAGGATAGAGGATAGGATAGGATAGAGAATAGGATAGGGTAGAGGAAAGGATAGGATAGAGGATAGGATAGGATAGAGGATAGGATAGGATAGTGGATAGGATAGGATAGAGGATAGGATAGGATAGAGGATAGGATAGGATAGAGGATAGGATAGGATAGTGGATAGGATAGGATAGAGGATAGGATAGGATAGAGGATAGGATAGGATAGAGGATAGGATAGGATAGAGGATAGGATAGGATAGAGGATAGGATAGGATAGAGGATAGGATAGGATAGAGGATAGGATAGGATAGAGGATACGATATAGGATTTAATAGGATAGAGGATAGGATACGATAGAGGATAGGATACAATAGAGGATAGGATACGATAGAGGATAGGATAGGGTAGAGGATAGGATAGGATAGGATAGAGGATAGGATAGGATAGAGGATAGGATAGGATAGAGGATACGATATAGGATTGGATAGGATAGAGGATAGGATACGATAGAGGATAGGATAGGATAGAGAATAGGATATAGGATTGGATAGGATAGAGGATAGAATAGGATAGAGGATAGGATATAGGATTGGATAGGATAGAGGATAGGATACGATAGAGGATAGGATAGGATAGAGAATAGGATAGGATAAAGGATGGGATAGGATAGAGGATAATATAGGATAGAGGATAGGATAGGATAGAGGATAGGATAGGATAGAGGATAGGATAGGATAGAGGATAGGATAGGATAGAGGATAGGATAGGATAGAGGATAGGATAGGATAGAGGATAGGATAGGATAGAGGATACGATATAGGATTTAATAGGATAGAGGATAGGATACGATAGAGGATAGGATAGGGTAGAGGATAGGATAGGATAGGATAGAGGATAGGATAGGATAGAGGATAGGATAGGATAGAGGATAGGATAGGATAGAGGATAGGATAGGATAGAGAATAGGATAGGATAGAGGATTCGATAGGATAGAGGATAGGATAGGATAGAGAATAGGATATAGGATTGGATAGGATATTGGATAGGATAGGATAGAGGATAGGATAGGATAGAGGATAGGATATGGTAGAGGATAGGATATAGGATTGGATAGGATAGAGGATAGGATAGGATAGAGGATAGGATAGGATAGAGGATAGGATATGATAGAGGATAGGATAGGATAGAGGATAGGATATGATAGAGGATAGGATAGGATAGAGGATAGGATATAGGATTGGATAGGATAGAGGATAGGATACGATAGAGGATAGGATAGGATAGAGAATAGGATAGGATGAAGGATGGGATAGGATAGAGGATAATATAGGATAGAGGATAGGATAGGATAGAGGATAGGATAGGATAGAGGATAGGATAGGATAGAGGATAGGATAGGATAGAGGATAGGATACGATAGAGGATAAGGATAGGATAGAGGATAGGATAGGATAGAGGATAGGATATGATAGAGGATAGGATAGGATAGAGGATAGGATAGGATAGAGGATAGGATAGGATACTATATAGGATTTAATAGGATAGAGGATAGGATACGATAGAGGATAGGATACGATAGAGGATAGGATAGGATAGAGGATAGGATAGGATAGGATAGAGGATAGGATAGGATAGAGGATAGGATAGGATAGGATAGAGGATAGGATAGGATAGAGGATAGGATAGGATAGAGGATACGATATAAGATTGGATAGGATAGAGGATAGGATACGATAGAGGATAGGATAGGATAGAGAATAGGATATAGGATTGGATAGGATAGAGGATAGAATAGGATAGAGGATAGGATAGGATAGAGGATTGGATAGGATAGAGAATAGGATAGGATAGAGGATAGGATAGGATAGAGAATAGGATAGGGTAGAGGAAAGGATAGGATAGAGGATAGGATAGGATAGAGGATAGGATAGGATAGTGGATAGGATAGGATAGAGGATAGGATAGGATAGAGGATAGGATAGGATAGAGGATAGGATAGGATAGTGGATAGGATAGGATAGAGGATAGGATAGGATAGAGGATAGGATAGGATAGAGGATAGGATAGGATAGAGGATAGGATAGGATAGAGGATAGGATAGGATAGAGGATAGGATAGGATAGAGGATAGGATAGGATAGAGGATACGATATAGGATTTAATAGGATAGAGGATAGGATACGATAGAGGATAGGATACGATAGAGGATAGGATACGATAGAGGATAGGATAGGGTAGAGGATAGGATAGGATAGGATAGAGGATAGGATAGGATAGAGGATAGGATAGGATAGAGGATACGATATAGGATTGGATAGGATAGAGGATAGGATACGATAGAGGATAGGATAGGATAGAGAATAGGATATAGGATTGGATAGGATAGAGGATAGAATAGGATAGAGGATAGGATATAGGATTGGATAGGATAGAGGATAGGATACGATAGAGGATAGGATAGGATAGAGAATAGGATAGGATAAAGGATGGGATAGGATAGAGGATAATATAGGATAGAGGATAGGATAGGATAGAGGATAGGATAGGATAGAGGATAGGATAGGATAGAGGATAGGATAGGATAGAGGATAGGATAGGATAGAGGATAGGATACGATAGAGGATAAGGATAGGATAGTGGATAGGATAGGATAGAGGATAGGATAGGATAGAGGATAGGATAGGATAGAGGATAGGATAGGATAGAGGATACGATATAGGATTTAATAGGATAGAGGATAGGATACGATAGAGGATAGGATACAATAGAGGATAGGATACGATAGAGGATAGGATAGGGTAGAGGATAGGATAGGATAGGATAGAGGATAGGATAGGATAGAGGATAGGATAGGATAGAGGATACGATATAGGATTGGATAGGATAGAGGATAGGATACGATAGAGGATAGGATAGGATAGAGAATAGGATATAGGATTGGATAGGATAGAGGATAGAATAGGATAGAGGATAGGATATAGGATTGGATAGGATAGAGGATAGGATACGATAGAGGATAGGATAGGATAGAGAATAGGATAGGATAAAGGATGGGATAGGATAGAGGATAATATAGGATAGAGGATAGGATAGGATAGAGGATAGGATAGGATAGAGGATAGGATAGGATAGAGGATAGGATAGGATAGAGGATAGGATAGGATAGAGGATAGGATAGGATAGAGGATAGGATAGGATAGAGGATAGGATAGGATAGAGGATACGATATAGGATTTAATAGGATAGAGGATAGGATACGATAGAGGATAGGATAGGGTAGAGGATAGGATAGGATAGGATAGAGGATAGGATAGGATAGAGGATAGGATAGGATAGAGGATAGGATAGGATAGAGGATAGGATAGGATAGAGAATAGGATAGGATAGAGGATTCGATAGGATAGAGGATAGGATAGGATAGAGAATAGGATATAGGATTGGATAGGATATTGGATAGGATAGGATAGAGGATAGGATAGGATAGAGGATAGGATATGGTAGAGGATAGGATATAGGATTGGATAGGATAGAGGATAGGATAGGATAGAGGATAGGATAGGATAGAGGATAGGATATGATAGAGGATAGGATAGGATAGAGGATAGGATATGATAGAGGATAGGATAGGATAGAGGATAGGATATAGGATTGGATAGGATAGAGGATAGGATACGATAGAGGATAGGATAGGATAGAGAATAGGATAGGATGAAGGATGGGATAGGATAGAGGATAATATAGGATAGAGGATAGGATAGGATAGAGGATAGGATAGGATAGAGGATAGGATAGGATAGAGGATAGGATAGGATAGAGGATAGGATACGATAGAGGATAAGGATAGGATAGAGGATAGGATAGGATAGAGGATAGGATATGATAGAGGATAGGATAGGATAGAGGATAGGATAGGATAGAGGATAGGATAGGATACTATATAGGATTTAATAGGATAGAGGATAGGATACGATAGAGGATAGGATACGATAGAGGATAGGATAGGATAGAGGATAGGATAGGATAGGATAGAGGATAGGATAGGATAGAGGATAGGATAGGATAGGATAGAGGATAGGATAGGATAGAGGATAGGATAGGATAGAGGATACGATATAAGATTGGATAGGATAGAGGATAGGATACGATAGAGGATAGGATAGGATAGAGAATAGGATATAGGATTGGATAGGATAGAGGATAGAATAGGATAGAGGATAGGATAGGATAGAGGATTGGATAGGATAGAGAATAGGATAGGATAGAGGATAGGATAGGATAGAGAATAGGATAGGGTAGAGGAAAGGATAGGATAGAGGATAGGATAGGATAGAGGATAGGATAGGATAGTGGATAGGATAGGATAGAGGATAGGATAGGATAGAGGATAGGATAGGATAGAGGATAGGATAGGATAGTGGATAGGATAGGATAGAGGATAGGATAGGATAGAGGATAGGATAGGATAGAGGATAGGATAGGATAGAGGATAGGATAGGATAGAGGATAGGATAGGATAGAGGATAGGATAGGATAGAGGATAGGATAGGATAGAGGATACGATATAGGATTTAATAGGATAGAGGATAGGATACGATAGAGGATAGGATACGATAGAGGATAGGATACGATAGAGGATAGGATAGGGTAGAGGATAGGATAGGATAGGATAGAGGATAGGATAGGATAGAGGATAGGATAGGATAGAGGATACGATATAGGATTGGATAGGATAGAGGATAGGATACGATAGAGGATAGGATAGGATAGAGAATAGGATATAGGATTGGATAGGATAGAGGATAGAATAGGATAGAGGATAGGATATAGGATTGGATAGGATAGAGGATAGGATACGATAGAGGATAGGATAGGATAGAGAATAGGATAGGATAAAGGATGGGATAGGATAGAGGATAATATAGGATAGAGGATAGGATAGGATAGAGGATAGGATAGGATAGAGGATAGGATAGGATAGAGGATAGGATAGGATAGAGGATAGGATAGGATAGAGGATAGGATAGGATAGAGGATAGGATACGATAGAGGATAAGGATAGGATAGTGGATAGGATAGGATAGAGGATAGGATAGGATAGAGGATAGGATAGGATAGAGGATAGGATAGGATAGAGGATACGATATAGGATTTAATAGGATAGAGGATAGGATACGATAGAGGATAGGATACGATAGAGGATAGGATAGGGTAGAGGATAGGATAGGATAGGATAGAGGATAGGATAGGATAGAGGATAGGATAGGATAGAGGATAGGATAGGATAGAGAATAGGATAGGATAGAGGATTCGATAGGATAGAGGATAGGATAGGATAGAGAATAGGATATAGGATTGGATAGGATAGAGGATAGGATAATATAGAGGATAGGATAGGATAGAGGATAGGATAGGATAGAGGATAGGATAGGATAGAGGATAGGATAGGATAGAGGATAGGATAGGATAGAGGATAGGATAGGATAGAGGATAGGATAGGATAGAGGATAGGATAGGATAGAGGATACGATATAGGATTTAATAGGATAGAGGATAGGATACGATAGAGGATAGGATACGATAGAGGATAGGATAGGGTAGAGGATAGGATAGGATAGGATAGAGGATAGGATAGGATAGAGGATAGGATAGGATAGAGGATAGGATAGGATAGAGGATAGGATAGGATAGAGAATAGGATAGGATAGAGGATTCGATAGGATAGAGGATAGGATAGGATAGAGAATAGGATATAGGATTGGATAGGATAGCGGATAGGATAGGATAGAGGATAGGATAGGATAGAGGATAGGATATGGTAGAGGATAGGATATAGGATTGGATAGGATAGAGGATAGGATAGGATAGAGGATAGGATAGGATAGAGGATAGGATATGATAGAGGATAGGATAGGATAGAGGATAGGATATGATAGAGGATAGGATAGGATAGAGGATAGGATATAGGATTGGATAGGATAGAGGATAGGATACGATAGAGGATAGGATAGGATAGAGAATAGGATAAGATAAAGGATGGGATAGGATAGAGGATAATATAGGATAGAGGATAGGATAGGATAGAGGATAGGATAGGATAGAGGATAGGATAGGATAGAGGATAGGATAGGATAGAGGATAGGATAGGATAGAGGATAGGATAGGATAGAGGATAGGATACGATAGAGGATAAGGATAGGATAGAGGATAGGATAGGATAGAGGATAGGATATGATAGAGGATAGGATAGGATGGAGGATAGGATAGGATAGAGGATAGGATAGGATACTATATAGGATTTAATAGGATAGAGGATAGGATACGATAGAGGATAGGATACGATAGAGGATAGGATAGGATAGAGGATAGGATAGGATAGGATAGAGGATAGGATAGGATAGAGGATAGGATAGGATAGGATAGAGGATAGGATAGGATAGAGGATAGGATAGGATAGAGGATACGATATAAGATTGGATAGGATAGAGGATATGATACGATAGAGGATAGGATAGGATAGAGAATAGGATATAGATTGGATAGGATAGAGGATAGAATAGGATAGAGGATAGGATAGGATAGAGGATTGGATAGGATAGAGAATAGGATAGGATAGAGGATAGGATAGGATAGAGAATAGGATAGGGTAGAGGAAAGGATAGGATAGAGGATAGGATAGGATAGAGGATAGGATAGGATAGTGGATAGGATAGGATAGATGATAGGATAGGATAGAGGATAGGATAGGATAGAGGATAGGATAGGATAGAGGATAGGATAGGATAGAGGATACGATATAGGATTTAATAGGATAGAGGATAGGATACGATAGAGGATAGGATACGATAGAGGATAGGATACGATAGAGGATAGGATAGGGTAGAGGATAGGATAGGATAGGATAGAGGATAGGATAGGATAGAGGATAGGATAGGATAGAGGATACGATATAGGATTGGATAGGATAGAGGATAGGATACGATAGAGGATAGGATAGAGAATAGGATATAGGATTGGATAGGATAGAGGATAGAATAGGATAGAGGATAGGATATAGGATTGGATAGGATAGAGGATAGGATACGATAGAGGATAGGATAGGATAGAGAATAGGATAGGATAAAGGATGGATAGGATAGAGGATAATATAGGATAGAGGATAGGATAGGATAGAGGATAGGATAGGATAGAGGATAGGATAGGATAGAGGATAGGATAGGATAGAGGATAGGATAGGATAGAGGATAGGATAGGATAGAGGATAGGATAGGATAGAGTATAGAGGATACGATAGAGGATAAGGATAGGATAGAGGATAGGATAGGATAGAGGATAGGATATGATAGAGGATAGGATAGGATAGAGGATAGGATAGGATAGAGGATAGGATAGGATAGAGGATAGGATAGGATACTATATAGGATTTAATAGGATAGAGGATAGGATACGATAGAGGATAGGATAGGATAGAGGATTCGATAGGATAGAGGATAGGATAGGATAGAGAATAGGATATAGGATTGGATAGGATAGCGGATAGGATAGGATAGAGGATAGGATAGGATAGAGGATAGGATATGATAGAGGATAGTATATAGGATTGGATAGGATAGAGGATAGGATAGGATAGAGGAGAGGATAGGATAGAGGATAGGATATGATAGAGGATAGGATAGGGTAGAGGATAGGATATGATAGAGGATAGGATAGGATAGAGGATAGGATAGGATAGAGGATAGGATAGGATAGAGGATACGATATAGGATTGGATAGGATAGAGGATAGGATACGATAGAGGATAGGATAGGATAGAGAATAGGATAGGATAAAGGATGGGATAGGATAGAGGATAATATAGGATAGAGGATAGGATACGATAGAGGATAGGATACGATAGAGGATAGGATAGGGTAGAGGATAGGATAGGATAGGATAGAGGATAGGATAGGATAGAGGATAGGATAGGATAGAGGATACGATATAGGATTGGATAGGATAGAGGATAGGATACGATAGAGGATAGGATAGGATAGAGAATAGGATATAGGATTGGATAGGATAGAGGATAGAATAGGATAGAGGATAGGATATAGGATTGGATAGGATAGAGGATAGGATACGATAGAGGATAGGATAGGATAGAGAATAGGATAGGATAAAGGATGGGATAGGATAGAGGATAATATAGGATAGAGGATAGGATAGGATAGAGGATAGGATAGGATAGAGGATAGGATAGGATAGAGGATAGGATAGGATAGAGGATAGGATAGGATAGAGGATAGGATAGGATAGAGGATAGGATAGGATAGAGTATAGGATACGATAGAGGATAAGGATAGGATAGAGGATAGGATAGGATAGAGGATAGGATATGATAGAGGATAGGATAGGATAGAGGATAGGATAGGATAGAGGATAGGATAGGATAGAGGATAGGATAGGATACTATATAGGATTTAATAGGATAGAGGATAGGATACGATAGAGGATAGGATAGGATAGAGGATAGGATAGGATAGAGGATAGGATAGGATAGAGGATAGGATAGGATAGAGGATAGGATAGGATAGAGGATACGATATAGGATTTAATAGGATAGAGGATAGGATACGATAGAGGATAGGATACGATAGAGGATAGGATAGGGTAGAGGATAGGATAGGATAGGATAGAGGATAGGATAGGATAGAGGATAGGATAGGATAGAGGATAGGATAGGATAGAGAATAGGATAGGATAGAGGATTCGATAGGATAGAGGATAGGATAGGATAGAGAATAGGATATAGGATTGGATAGGATAGCGGATAGGATAGGATAGAGGATAGGATAGGATAGAGGATAGGATATGATAGAGGATAGGATATAGGATTGGATAGGATAGAGGATAGGATAGGATAGAGGAGAGGATAGGATAGAGGATAGGATATGATAGAGGATAGGATAGGATAGAGGATAGGATATGATAGAGGATAGGATAGGATAGAGGATAGGATAGGATAGAGGATAGGATAGGATAGAGGATACGATATAGGATTGGATAGGATAGAGGATAGGATACGATAGAGGATAGGATAGGATAGAGAACAGGATAGGATAAAGGATGGGATAGGATAGAGGATAATATAGGATAGAGGATAGGATAGGATAGAGGATAGGATAGGATAGAGGATAGGATAGGATAGAGAATAGGATAGGATAAAGGATGGGATAGGATAGAGGATAATATAGGATAGAGGATAGGATAGGATAGAGGATAGGATAGGATATAGGATTGGATAGGATAGAGGATAGAATAGGATAGAGGATAGGATATAGGATTGGATAGGATAGAGGATAGGATACGATAGAGGATAGGATAGGATAGAGAATAGGATAGGATAAAGGATGGGATAGGATAGAGGATAATATAGGATAGAGGATAGGATAGGATAGAGGATAGGATAGGATAGAGGATAGGATAGGATAGAGGATAGGATAGGATAGAGGATAGGATAGGATAGAGGATAGGATAGGATAGAGGATAGGATACGATAGAGGATAAGGATAGGATAGAGGATAGGATAGGATAGAGGATAGGATATGATAGAGGATAGGATAGGATAGAGGATAGGATAGGATAGAGGATAGGATAGGATACTATATAGGATTTAATAGGATAGAGGATAGGATACGATAGAGGATAGGATAGGATAGAGGATAGGATAGGATAGAGGATAGGATAGGATAGAGGATAGGATAGGATAGAGGATAGGATAGGATAGAGGATACGGTATAGGATTTAATAGGATAGAGGATAGGATACGATAGAGGATAGGATACGATAGAGGATAGGATAGGGTAGAGGATAGGATAGGATAGGATAGAGGATAGGATAGGATAGAGGATAGGATAGGATAGAGGATAGGATAGGATAGAGAATAGGATAGGATAGAGGATTCGATAGGATAGAGGATAGGATAGGATAGAGAATAGGATATAGGATTGGATAGGATAGCGGATAGGATAGGATAGAGGATAGGATAGGATAGAGGATAGGATATGATAGAGGATAGGATATAGGATTGGATAGGATAGAGGATAGGATAGGATAGAGGAGAGGGTAGGATAGAGGATAGGATATGATAGAGGATAGGATAGGATAGAGGATAGGATATGATAGAGGATAGGATAGGATAGAGGATAGGATAGGATAGAGGATAGGATAGGATAGAGGATACGATATAGGATTGGATAGGATAGAGGATAGGATACGATAGAGGATAGGATAGGATAGAGAATAGGATAGGATAAAGGATGGGATAGGATAGAGGATAATATAGGATAGAGGATAGGATAGGATAGAGGATAGGATAGGATAGAGGATAGGATAGGATAGAGGATAGGATAGGATAGAGGATAGGAAAGGATAGAGGATAGGATAGGATAGAGGATAGGATAGGGTAGAGGATAGGATACGATAGAGGATAAGGATAGGATAGAGGATAGGATAGGATAGAGGATAGGATATGATAGAGGATAGGATAGGATAGAGGATAGGATAGGATAGAGGATAGGATAGGATACTATATAGGATTTAATAGGATAGAGGATAGGATACGATAGAAGATAGGATACGATAGAGGATAGGATAGGATAGAGGATAGGATAAGATAGGATAGAGGATAGGATAGAGATAGAAGGATAGATAGGATAGAGGATAGGATAGAAGAGGATAGGATAGGATAGGATAGAGGATAGGATAGGATAGTGGATAGGATAGGATAGAGGATAGGATAGAGAATAGGATAGGATAGAGGATAGGATAGGATAGAGGATAGGATAGGATAGAGGATAGGATAGGATAGAGAATAGGATAGGATAAAGGATGGGATAGGATAGAGGATAATATAGGATAGAGGATAGGATAGGATAGAGGATAGGATAGGATAGAGGATAGGATAGGATAGAGGATAGGATAGGATAGAGGATAGGATAGGATAGAGGATAGGATAGGATAGAGGATAGGATACGATAGAGGATAACGATAGGATAGAGGATAGGATAGGATAGAGGATAGGATATGATAGAGGATAGGATAGGATGGAGGATAGGATAGGATAGAGGATAGGATAGGATACTATATAGGATTTAATAGGATAGAGGATAGGATACGATAGAGGATAGGATACGATAGAGGATAGGATAGGATAGAGGATAGGATAGGATAGGATAGAGGATAGGATAGGATAGAGGATAGGATAGGATAGGATAGAGGATAGGATAGGATAGAGGATAGGATAGGATAGAGGATACGATATAAGATTGGATAGGATAGAGGATATGATACGATAGAGGATAGGATAGGATAGAGAATAGGATATAGGATTGGATAGGATAGAGGATAGAATAGGATAGAGGATAGGATAGGATAGAGGATTGGATAGGATAGAGAATAGGATAGGATAGAGAATAGGATAGGATAAAGGATGGGATAGGATAGAGGATAATATAGGATAGAGGATAGGATAGGATAGAGGATAGGATAGGATAGAGGATAGGATAGGATAGAGGATAGGATAGGATAGAGGATAGGATAGGATAGAGGATAGGATAGGATAGAGGATAGGATACGATAGAGGATAAGGATAGGATAGAGGATAGGATAGGATAGAGGATAGGATATGATAGAGGATAGGATAGGATGGAGGATAGGATAGGATAGAGGATAGGATAGGATACTATATAGGATTTAATAGGATAGAGGATAGGATACGATAGAGGATAGGATACGATAGAGGATAGGATAGGATAGAGGATAGGATAGGATAGGATAGAGGATAGGATAGGATAGAGGATAGGATAGGATAGGATAGAGGATAGGATAGGATAGAGGATAGGATAGGATAGAGGATACGATATAAGATTGGATAGGATAGAGGATATGATACGATAGAGGATAGGATAGGATAGAGAATAGGATATAGGATTGGATAGGATAGAGGATAGAATAGGATAGAGGATAGGATAGGATAGAGGATTGGATAGGATAGAGAATAGGATAGGATAGAGGATAGGATAGGATAGAGAATAGGATAGGGTAGAGGAAAGGATAGGATAGAGGATAGGATAGGATAGAGGATAGGATAGGATAGTGGATAGGATAGGATAGAGGATAGGATAGGATAGAGGATAGGATAGGATAGAGGATAGGATAGGATAGAGGATAGGATAGGATAGAGGATAGGATAGGATAGAGGATAGGATAGGATAGAGGATACGATATAGGATTTAATAGGATAGAGGATAGGATACGATAGAGGATAGGATACGATAGAGGATAGGATACGATAGAGGATAGGATAGGGTAGAGGATAGGATAGGATAGGATAGAGGATAGGATAGGATAGAGGATAGGATAGGATAGAGGATACGATATAGGATTGGATAGGATAGAGGATAGGATACGATAGAGGATAGGATAGGATAGAGAATAGGATATAGGATTGGATAGGATAGAGGATAGAATAGGATAGAGGATAGGATATAGGATTGGATAGGATAGAGGATAGGATACGATAGAGGATAGGATAGGATAGAGAATAGGATAGGATAAAGGATGGGATAGGATAGAGGATAATATAGGATAGAGGATAGGATAGGATAGAGGATAGGATAGGATAGAGGATAGGATAGGATAGAGGATAGGATAGGATAGAGGATAGGATAGGATAGAGGATAGGATAGGATAGAGGATAGGATAGGATAGAGTATAGGATACGATAGAGGATAAGGATAGGATAGAGGATAGGATAGGATAGAGGATAGGATATGATAGAGGATAGGATAGGATAGAGGATAGGATAGGATAGAGGATAGGATAGGATAGAGGATAGGATAGGATACTATATAGGATTTAATAGGATAGAGGATAGGATACGATAGAGGATAGGATAGGATAGAGGATTCGATAGGATAGAGGATAGGATAGGATAGAGAATAGGATATAGGATTGGATAGGATAGCGGATAGGATAGGATAGAGGATAGGATAGGATAGAGGATAGGATATGATAGAGGATAGGATATAGGATTGGATAGGATAGAGGATAGGATAGGATAGAGGAGAGGATAGGATAGAGGATAGGATATGATAGTGGATAGGATAGGATAGAGGATAGGATATGATAGAGGATAGGATAGGATAGAGGATAGGATAGGATAGAGGATAGGATAGGATAGAGGATACGATATAGGATTGGATAGGATAGAGGATAGGATAGGATAGAGAATAGGATAGGATAAAGGATGGGATAGGATAGAGGATAATATAGGATAGAGGATAGGATACGATAGAGGATAGGATACGATAGAGGATAGGATAGGGTAGAGGATAGGATAGGATAGGATAGAGGATAGGATAGGATAGAGGATAGGATAGGATAGAGGATACGATATAGGATTGGATAGGATAGAGGATAGGATACGATAGAGGATAGGATAGGATAGAGAATAGGATATAGGATTGGATAGGATAGAGGATAGAATAGGATAGAGGATAGGATATAGGATTGGATAGGATAGAGGATAGGATACGATAGAGGATAGGATAGGATAGAGAATAGGATAGGATAAAGGATGGGATAGGATAGAGGATAATATAGGATAGAGGATAGGATAGGATAGAGGATAGGATAGGATAGAGGATAGGATAGGATAGAGGATAGGATAGGATAGAGGATAGGATAGGATAGAGGATAGGATAGGATAGAGGATAGGATAGGATAGAGGATAGGATAGGATAGAGGATAGGATAGATAGAGGTAGAGGAGTAGGATTGAGGTTAGGATAGGATAGAGGATAGAGAGATGAGAGTGGAGTGATAGGATAGAGATAGATAGGATGAGGATAGGATTAGGATTGGATAGGATAGTGAGAGGATCGTGAGAGGATAGGAGTAGGATAGTGATTGGATAGGAGGTGATGGGTGAGGTGAGAGGTGTTGTGGTGAGTGAGGATGAGGATAGGTTTGGAGTGGAGTGGTGAGGATAGTGAGGTGGTTAGGTGTGGAGTGTGGTGAGGAGTGTGGTGGGGTGAGGTGTGTGGTGTGATAGTGGTGTGAGGTGTGGTGAGTGGTGGGGAGTGGTGTGTGGTGTGGTGTAGAGTGAGGTGTGGAGTGGTGTGTGTTGTGGTGTGGTGATTGGTGGGTGTGGAGGTGTGGTGATTTGTGGTGTGAGGTGTGGTGTGGTGTGTGGTGTGGTGTGGTGTGTGGTGTGGTGGTGAGTGAGTGGTGTGGAGTGTGGTGAGGTGTGGTGTGTGGTGTGGTGTGGTGTGTGGTGTGGTGTGGTGTGTGGTGTAGGTGTCGTGTGTGGTGTTGGTGTGGTGTGTGGTGTGGTGTGGTGAGTGGTGAGGTGTGGCTGTGAGGTGTGGTGTGGTGTGTGGTGTGGTGTGGTGTGTGGTGTGGTGTGGTGTGTGGTGTGGTGTGGTGTAGTGTGTGGTGGGTTGTGGTGTGTGGTGTGGTGTCGTGTGAGGTGTGGTGTGGTGTGTGGTGGACGTGTGGTGTGTGGTGTGGTGTGGTGTGTGTATGTGGTGTTGAGAGAGAGGGGAAGAAGAAGAAGGGGGGGGGGGGTGTGTGTGGTGAAGTGGAGCGTGAAGTGACAGTGAAGAGTGAAGTGAGTTGAAGAGTGAAGTGAAGTGAAGAGTGAGGTGAAGTGAAGAGTGAAGTGGTTTGAAGTGTGTGGTGAAGTGAAGTGAAGAGTGAAGTGAAGTGAAGAGTGAAGTGAAGTGAAGAGTGAAGTGAAGTGAAGAGTGATGTGAAGTGAAGAGTGAAGTGAAGTGAAGAGTGAAGTGAAGGTGAAGAGTGAGGTGAAGTGTAGAGTGAAGTGAAGTGAAGAGTGAAGTGAAGTGAAGAGTGAAGTGAAGTGAAGAGTGAAGTGAAGTGAAGAGTGAAGTGAAGTGAAGAAGAGTGAAGTGAAGTGAAGAGTGAAGTGAAGTGAAGAGTGAAGTGTGGTGAAGAGTGAAGTGAAATGAAGGGTGAAGTGAAGTGGAGAGTGAAGTGAAGTGAAGAGTGAGGTGAAGTGAAGAGTGAAGTGAATTGAAGTGTGAAGTGAAGAGTGAAGTGGAGTGAAGAGTGAAGTGAATTGAAGTGTGAAGTGAAGAGTGAAGTGAAGTGAAGAGTGAAGTGAAGTGAAGAGTGAAGTGAAGTGAAGAGTGAAGTGAAGTGAAGAGTGAAGTGTGGTGAAGAGTGAAGTGAAATGAAGGGTGAAGTGAAGTGGAGAGTGAAGTGAAGTGAAGAGTGAGGTGAAGTGAAGAGTGAAGTGAATTGCAGTGTGAAGTGAAGAGTGAAGTGGAGTGAAGAGTGAAGTGAAGTGAAGAGTGATGTGAAGTGAAGAGTGAAGTGAAGTGAAGAGTGACAGTGAAGGTGAAGAGTGAGGTGAAGTGTAGAGTGAAGTGAAGTGAAGAGTGAAGTGAAGTGAAGAGTGAAGTGAAGTGAAGAGTGAAGTGAAGTGAAGAGTGAAGTGAAGTGAAGAGTGAAGTGAAGTGAAGAGTGAAGTGAAGTGAAGAGTGAAGTGACGTGAAGAGTGAAGTGTGGTGAAGAGTGAAGTGAAATGAAGGGTGAAGTGCAGTGGAGAGTGAAGTGAAGTGAAGAGTGAGGTGAAGTGAAGAGTGAAGTGAATTGAAGTGTGAAGTGAAGAGTGAAGTGGAGTGAAGAGTGAAGTGAATTGACGTGTGAAGTGGAGAGTGAAGTGAAGTGAAGAGTGAGGTGAAGTGAAGAGTGAAGTGAATTGAAGTGTGAGGTGAAGAGTGAAGTGACGTGAAGAGTGAAGTGAAGTGAAGAGTGAAGTGAAGTGAAGTGAAGAGTAAAGTGAAGTGAAGAGTGAGGTGAAGTGAAGAGTGAGGTGAAGTGAAGAGTGAAGTGTGGTGAAGAGTGAAGTGAACTGAAGGGTGACAGTGAAGTGGAGAGTGAAGTGAAGTGAAGAGTGAAGTGAATTGAAGTGTGAGGTGAAGAGTGAAGTGAAGTGAAGAGTGAAGTGAAGTGAAGAGTGAAGTGAAGTGAAGAGTGATGTGAAGTGAAGAGTGAAGTGAAGTGAATAGTGATGTGAAGTGAAGAGTGAAGTGAAGAGAAGAGTGAAGTGAAGTGAAGAGTGAAGTGACTTGAAGTGTGAAGTGAAGAGTGATGTGAAGTGAAGAGTGAAGTGAAGTGAAGAGTGAAGTGAAGTGAAGAGTGAAGTGAATTGAAGTGTGAAGTGGAGAGTGAAGTGAAGTGAAGAGTGAAGTGAGTTGAAGAGTGAAGTGAAGTGAAGAGTGAGGTGAAGTGAAGAGTGAAGTGGTTTGAAGTGTGTGGTGAAGTGAAGTGAAGAGTGAAGTGAAGTGAAGAGTGAAGTGAAGTGAAGAGTGAAGTGAAGTGAAGAGTGATGTGAAGTGAAGAGTGAAGTGAAGTGAAGACGTGAAGTGAAGGTGAAGAGTGAGGTGAAGTGTAGAGTGAAGTGAAGTGAAGAGTGAAGTGAAGTGAAGAGTGAAGTGAAGTGAAGAGTGAAGTGAAGTGAAGAGTGAAGTGAAGTGAAGTGAAGAGTGAAGTGAAGTGAAGAGTGAAGTGAAGTGAAGAGTGAAGTGTGGTGAAGAGTGAAGTGAAATGAAGGGTGAAGTGAAGTGGAGAGTGAAGTGAAGTGAAGAGTGAGGTGAAGTGAAGAGTGAAGTGAATTGAAGTGTGAAGTGAAGAGTGAAGTGGAGTGAAGAGTGAAGTGAATTGAAGTGTGAAGTGGAGAGTGAAGTGAAGTGAAGAGTGAGGTGAAGTGAAGAGTGAAGTGAATTGAAGTGTGAGGTGAAGAGTGAAGTGAAGTGAAGAGTGAAGTGAAAGTGAAGAGTGAAGTGAAGTGAAGTGAAGAGTAAAGTGAAGTGAAGAGTGAGGTGAAGTGAAGAGTGAGGTGAAGTGAAGAGTGAGGTGAAGTGAAGAGTGAAGTGGTTTGAAGTGTGAGGTGAAGAGTGAAGTGAAGTGAAGAGTGAAGTGAAGTGAAGAGTGAAGTGAAGTGAAGAGTGAAGTGAAGTGAAGAGTGAAGTGAAGTGAAGAGTGAAGTGAAGTGAAGAGTGAAGTGAAGTGAATAGTGAAGTGAAGTGAAGAGTGAAGTGAAGTGAAGAGTGAAGTGAAGGGAAGAGTAAAGTGAAGTGGAGAGTGAAGTGAAGTGAAGAGTGAAGTGAAGTGGAGAGTGAAGTGAATTGAAGAGTGACAGTGAAGTGAAGAGTGAAGTGGAGTGAAGAGTGAAGTGAATTGAAGTGTGAAGTGGAGAGTGAAGTGAAGTGAAGAGTGAGGTGATGTGAAGAGTGAAGTGAATTGAGGTGTGAGGTGAAGAGTGAAGTGAAGTGAAGAGTGAAGTGAAGTGAAGAGTGAAGTGAAGTGAAGTGAAGAGTGAAGTGAAGTGAAGACGTGAAGTGAAGTGACGTGAAGAGTGAAGTGCAGTGAAGAGTGAGGTGAAGTGAAGAGTGAGGTGAAGTGAAGAGTGAAGTGGTTAGAAGTGTGTGGTGAAGTGAAGTGAAGAGTGAAGTGAAGTGAAGAATGAAGTGAAGTGAAGAGTGATGTGAAGTGAAGAGTGAAGTGAAGTGAAGAGTGAAGTGAAGGTGAAGAGTGAGGTGAAGTGAAGAGTGAAGTGAAGTGAAGAGTGAAGTGAAGTGAAGAGTGAAGTGACGTGAAGAGTGAAGTGAAGTGAAGAGTGAAGTGAAGTGAAGAGTGAAGTGAAGTGAAGAGTGAAGTGTGGTGAAGAGTGAAGTGAAATGAAGGGTGAAGTGAAGTGGAGAGTGAAGTGAAGTGGAGAGTGAAGTGAAATTGAAGAGTGAAGTGACGTGAAGAGTGAAGTGGAGTGAAGAGTGAAGTGAATTGAAGTGTGAAGTGGAGAGTGAAGTGAAGTGAAGAGTGAGGTGATGTGAAGAGTGAAGTGAATTGAGGTGTGAGGTGAAGAGTGAACGTGAAGTGAAGAGTGAAGTGAAGTGAAGAGTGAAGTGAAGTGAAGTGAAGAGTGAAGTGAAGTGAAGAGTGAAGTGAAGTGAAGTGAAGCGTGAAGTGAAGTGAAGAGTGAGGTGAAGTGAAGAGTGAGGTGAAGTGAAGAGTGAAGTGGTTTGAAGTGTGTGGTGAAGTGAAGTGAAGAGTGAAGTGAAGTGAAGAATGAAGTGAAGTGAAGAGTGATGTGAAGTGAAGAGTGAAGTGAAGTGAAGAGTGAAGTGAGGGTGAAGAGTGAGGTGAAGTGAAGAGTGAAGTGAAGTGAAGAGTGAAGTGAAGTGAAGAGTGAAGTGAAGTGAAGAGTGAAGTGAAGTGAAGAGTGAAGTGAAGTGAAGAGTGAAGTGAAGTGAAGAGTGAAGTGTGGTGAAGAGTGAAGTGAAATGAAGGGTGAAGTGAAGTGGAGAGTGAAGTGAAGTGAAGAGTGAAGTGAAGTGAAGAGTGAAGTGAAGTGAAGAGTGAAGTGAAGTGGAAGAGTGAAGTGAAGAGTGAAGTGACCGTGAATAGTGAAGTGAAGTGAGAGTGAAGTGAAGTGAAGTGAAGCGTGAAGTGAAGTGAAGAGTGCAGTGAGGTGAAGAGTGAAGTGAAGTGAAGAGTGAAGTGAGGTGAAGTGAAGAGTGAAGTGAAGTGAAGAGTGAGGTGAAGTGAGGAGTGAGGTGAAGTGAAGAGTGAAGTGGTTTGAAGTGTGTGGTGAAGTGAAGTGAAGAGTGAAGTGAAGTGAAGAAGTGAAGTGAAGTGAAGAGTGATGTGAAGTGAAGAGTGAAGTGAAGTGAAGAGTGAAGTGAAGGTGAAGAGTGAGGTGAAGTGAAGAGTAAAGTGAAGTGAAGAGTGAAGTGAAGTGAAGAGTGAAGGGAAGTGAAGAGTGAAGTGAAGTGAAGAGTGAAGTGACAGTGAAGAGTGACGGAAGTGAAGAGTGAAGTGAAGTGAAGAGTGACGTGTGGTGAAGAGTGAAGTGAAATGAAGGGTGAAGTGAAGTGGAGAGTGAAGTGAAGTGAAGAGTGAGGTGAAGTGAAGAGTGAAGTGAATTGAAGTGTGAGGTGAAGAGTGAAGTGAAGTGAAGAGTGAAGTGAAGTGACGAGTGAAGTGAAGTGAAGAGTGATGTGAAGTGAAGAGTGAAGTGAAGTGAAGAGTGATGTGAAGTGAAGAGTGAAGTACAGAGCAAGAGTGAAGTGAACGTGAAGAGTGAAGTGAATTGACGTGTGAAGTGAAGAGTGATGTGAAGTGAAGAGTGAAGTGAAGTGAAGAGTGAAGTGAAGTGAAGAGTGAAGTGAATTGAAGTGTGAAGTGGAGAGTGAAGTGAAGTGAAGAGTGAAGTGAGTTGAAGAGTGAAGTGAAGTGGAGAGTGAAGTGAAGTGAAGAGTGAAGTGAAGTGAAGAGTGAAGTGACGTGAAGAGTGAAGTGAAGTGAAGTGAAGAGTAAAGTGAAGTGAAGAGTGAGGTGAAGTGAAGAGTGAGGTGAAGTGAAGAGTGAAGTGGTTTGAAGTGTAAGGTGAAGAGTGAAGTGAAGTGAAGAGTGAAGTGAAGTGAAGAGTGAAGTGAAGTGAAGAGTGAAGTGAAGTGAAGAGTGAAGTGAAGTGAAGAGTGAGGTGAAGTGAAGAGTGAAGTGGTTTGAAGTGTGTGGTGAAGTGAAGTGAAGAGTGAAGTGAAGTGAAGAGTGAAGTGAAGTGAAGAGTGATGTGAAGTGAAGAGTGAAGTGAAGTGAAGAGTGAAGTGAAGGTGAAGAGTGAGGTGAAGTGAAGAGTGAAGTGAAGTGAAGAGTGAAGTGAAGTGAAGAGTGAAGTGAAGTGAAGAGTGAAGTGAAGTGAAGAGTGAAGTGAAGTGAAGAGTGAAGTGAAGTGAAGAGTGAAGTGTGGTGAAGAGTGAAGTGAAATGAAGGGTGAAGTGAAGTGGAGAGTGAAGTGAAGTGAAGAGTGAGGTGAAGTGAAGAGTGAAGTGAATTGAAGTGTGAAGTGAAGAGTGAAGTGGAGTGAAGAGTGAAGTGAATTGAAGTGTGAAGTGAAGTGAAGAGTGACAGTGACAGTGAAGAGTGAAGTGTGGTGAAGAGTGAAGTGAAAATGAAGGGTGACGTGAAGTGGAGAGTGAACGTGAAGTGAAGAGTGAAGTGAAGTGAAGAGTGAAGTGAAGTGAAGAGTGAAGTGTGGTGAAGAGTGAAGTGAAATGAAGGGTGACGTGACGGGGAGAGTGAAGTGAAGTGAAGAGTGAGGTGAAGTGAAGAGTGAAGTGAATTGAAGTGTGAGGTGAAGAGTGAAGTGAAGTGAAGAGTGAAGTGAAGTGAAGAGTGAAGTGAAGTGAAGAGTGATGTGAAGTGAAGAGTGAAGTGAAGTGAAGAGTGATGTGAAGTGAAGAGTGAAGTGAAGAGAAGAGTGAAGTGAAGTGAAGAGTGACGTGAATTGAAGTGTGAAGTGAAGAGTGATGTGAAGTGAAGAAGTGAAGTGAAGTGAAGAGTGAAGTGAAGTGAAGAGTGAAGTGAATTGAAGTGTGAAGTGGAGAGTGCAAGTGACAGTGAAGAGTGAAGTGAGTTGAAGAGTGACGTGAAGTGGAGAGTGAAGTGAAGTGAAGAGTGAAGTGAAGTGAAGAGTGAAGTGAAGTGAAGAGTGAAGTGAAGTGAAGTGAAGAGTAAAGTGAAGTGAAGAGTGAGGTGAAGTGAAGAGTGAGGTGAAGTGAAGAGTGAAGTGGTTTGAAGTGTGAGGTGAAGAGTGAAGTGAAGTGAAGAGTGAACGTGAAGTGAAGAGTGAAGTGAAGTGAAGAGTGAAGTGAAGTGAAGAGTGAAGTGAAGTGAAGAGTGAGGTGAAGTGAAGAGTGAAGTGGTTTGAAGTGTGTGGTGAAGTGAAGTGAAGAGTGAAGTGAAGTGAAGAGTGAAGTGAAGTGAAGAGTGAAGTGAAGTGAAGAGTGATGTGAAGTGAAGAGTGAAGTGAAGTGAAGAGTGAAGTGAAGGTGAAGAGTGAGGTGAAGTGTAGAGTGAAGTGAAGTGAAGAGTGAAGTGAAGTGAAGAGTGAAGTGAAGTGAAGAGTGAAGTGAAGTGAAGAGTGAAGTGAAGTGAAGAGTGAAGTGACGTGAAGAGTGAAGTGAAGTGAAGAGTGAAGTGTGGTGAAGAGTGAAGTGAAATGAAGGGTGAAGTGAAGTGGAGAGTGAAGTGACGTGAAGAGTGCGGTGAAGTGAAGAGTGAAGTGAATTGAAGTGTGAAGTGAAGAGTGAAGTGGAGTGAAGAGTGAAGTGAATTGAAGTGTGAAGTGGAGAGTGAAGTGAAGTGAAGAGTGAGGTGAAGTGAAGAGTGAAGTGAATTGAAGTGTGAGGTGAAGAGTGAAGTGAAGTGAAGAGTGAAGTGAAGTGAAGAGTGAAGTGAAGTGAAGTGAAGAGTAAAGTGAAGTGAAGAGTGAGGTGAAGTGAAGAGTGAGGTGAAGTGAAGAGTGAAGTGTGGTGAAGAGTGAAGTGAATGAAGGGTGAAGTGACGTGGAGAGTGAAGTGAAGTGAAGAGTGAGGTGAAGTGAAGAGTGAAGTGAATTGAAGTGTGAGGTGAAGAGTGAAGTGAAGTGAAGAGTGAAGTGAAGTGAAGAGTGAAGTGAAGTGACGAGTGATGTGACGTGAAGAGTAAAGTGAAGTGAAGAGTGATGTGAAGTGAAGAGTGAAGTGAAGAGAAGAGTGAAGTGAAGTGAAGAGTGAAGTGAATTGAAGTGTGTAGTGAAGAGTGATGTGAAGTGAAGCGTGAAGTGAAGTGAAGAGTGAAGTGAAGTGAAGAGTGAAGTGAATTGAAGTGTGAAGTGGAGAGTGAAGTGAAGTGAAGAGTGAAGTGAGTTGAAGAGTGAAGTGCAAGTGAAGAGTGAGGTGAAGTGAAGAGTGAAGTGGTTTGACGTGTGTGGTGAAGTGAAGTGAAGAGTGAAGTGAAGTGAAGAGTGAAGTGAAGTGAAGAGTGAAGTGAAGTGAAGAGTGATGTGAAGTGAAGAGTGAAGTGAAGTGAAGAGTGAAGTGAAGGTGAAGAGTGAGGTGAAGGTGTAGAGTGAAGTGAAGTGAAGAGTGAAGTGAAGTGACGAGTGAAGTGAAGTGAAGAGTGAAGTGAAGTGAAGAGTGAAGTGAAGTGAAGAGTGAAGTGAAGTGAAGAGTGAAGTGAAGTGAAGAGTGAAGTGTGGTGAAGAGTGAAGTGAAATGAAGGGTGAAGTGAAGTGGAGAGTGAAGTGAAGTGAAGAGTGAGGTGAAGTGAAGAGTGAAGTGAATTGAAGTGTGAAGTGAAGAGTGACGTGGAGTGAAGAGTGAAGTGAATTGAAGTGTGAAGTGGAGAGTGAAGTGAAGAGTGAGGTGAAGTGAAGAGTGAAGTGAATTGAAGTGTGAGGTGAAGAGTGAAGTGAAGTGAAGAGTGAAGTGAAGTGAAGAGTGAAGTGAAGTGAAGTGAAGAGTAAAGTGAAGTGAAGAGTGAGGTGAAGTGAAGAGTGAGGTGAAGTGAAGCGTGAGGTGAAGTGAAGAGTGAAGTGGTTTGAAGTGTGAGGTGAAGAGTGAAGTGAAGTGAAGAGTGAAGTGAAGTGAAGAGTGAAGTGAAGTGAAGAGTGAAGTGAAGTGATGAGTGAAGTGCAGTGAATAGTGAAGTGAAGTGAAGAGTGAAGTGAAGTGAAGAGTGAAGTGACAGGGAAGAGTAAAGTGAAGTGGAGAGTGAAGTGAAGTGAAGAGTGAAGTGAAGTGGAGAGTGAAGTGAATTGAAGAGTGAAGTGAAGTGAAGAGTGAAGTGGAGTGAAGAGTGAAGTGAATTGAAGTGTGAAGTGGAGAGTGAAGTGAAGTGAAGAGTGAGGTGATGTGAAGAGTGAAGTGAATTGAGGTGTGAGGTGAAGAGTGAAGTGAAGTGAAGAGTGAAGTGAAGTGAAGAGTGAAGTGAAGTGAAGTGAAGAGTGAAGTGAAGTGAAGAGTGAAGTGAAGTGAAGTGAAGAGTGAAGTGAAGTGAAGAGTGAGGTGAAGTGAAGAGTGAGGTGAAGTGAAGAGTGAAGTGGTTTGAAGTGTGTGGTGACGTGAAGTGAAGAGTGAAGTGAAGTGAAGAATGAAGTGAAGTGAAGAGTGATGTGAAGTGAAGAGTGAAGTGAAGTGAAGAGTGACGTGAAGGTGAAGAGTGAGGTGAAGTGACGAGTGAAGTGAAGTGCAGAGTGAAGTGAAGTGAAGAGTGAAGTGACGTGAAGAGTGAAGTGAAGTGAAGAGTGAAGTGAAGTGAAGAGTGAAGTGAAGTGAAGAGTGAAGTGTGGTGAAGAGTGAAGTGAAATGAAGGGTGAGGTGAAGTGGAGAGTGAAGTGAAGTGAAGAGTGAGGTGAAGTGAAGAGTGAAGTGAATTGAAGTGTGAAGTGAAGAGTGAAGTGAAGTGAAGAGTGATGTGAAGTGAAGAGTGAAGTGAAGTGAAGAGTGCTGTGAAGTGAAGAGTGAAGTGAAGTGAAGAGTGAAGTGAAGTGAAGAGTGAAGTGAATTGAAGTGTGAAGTGAAGAGTAATGTGAAGTGAAGAGTGAAGTGAAGTGAAGAGTGAAGTGAAGTGAAGAGTGAAGTGACATTGAAGTGTGAAGTGGAGAGTGAAGTGAAGTGAAGAGTGAAGTGAGTTGAAGAGTGAAGTGAAGTGGAGAGTGAAGTGAAGTGAAGAGTGAAGTGAAGTGAAGAGTGAAGTGAAGTGAAGAGTGAAGTGCAGTGAAGAGTGACGTGAAGTGAAGTGACAGAGTAAAGTGAAGTGAAGAGTGAGGTGAAGTGAAGAGTGAGGTGAAGTGAAGAGTGAAGTGGTTTGAAGTGTGAGGTGAAGAGTGAAGTGAAGTGAAGAGTGAAGTGACAGTGAAGCGTGAAGTGAAGTGAAGAGTGACAGTGACGTGAAGAGTGAAGTGAAGTGAAGAGTGAAGTGAAGTGAAGAGTGAAGTGAAGTGAAGAGTGAAGTGACGTGAAGAGTGTGGTGAAGTGAAGAGTGAAGTGAATTGAAGTGTGAAGTGGAGAGTGAAGTGAAGTGAAGAGTGAAGTGAGTTGCAGAGTGAAGTGAAGTGGAGAGTGAAGTGAAGTGAAGAGTGAAGTGAAGTGAAGAGTGAAGTGAAGTGAAGAGTGAAGTGAAGTGAAGTGAAGAGTGTAAAGTGAAGTGAAGAGTGAGGTGAAGTGAAGAGTGAGGTGAAGTGAAGAGTGAAGTGGTTTGAAGTGTGAGGTGAAGAGTGAAGTGAAGTGAAGAGTGAAGTGAAGTGAAGAGTGAAGTGAAGTGAAGAGTGAAGTGAAGTGAATAGTGAAGTGAAGGTGAAGAGTGCGGTGAAGTGAAGAGTGAAGTGAAGTGAAGAGAAGTGAAGTGAAGAGTGAAGTGAAGTGAAGAGTGAAGTGAACGTGAAGCAGTGAAGTGAAGTGAAGAGTGAAGTGAAGTGAAGAGTGAAGTGTGGTGAAGAGTGAAGTGAAAATGAAGGGTGAAGTGAAGTGGAGAGTGAAGTGAAGTGAAGAGTGAGGTGAAGTGAAGAGTGACGTGAATTGAAGTGTGAAGTGAAGAGTGAAGTGGAGTGAAGAGTGAAGTGAACTTGAAGTGTGAAGTGGAGAGTGAAGTGAAGTGAAGAGTGAGGTGACGTGAAGAGTGAAGTGAATTGAAGTGTGCAGGTGAAGAGTGAAGTGAAGTGAAGAGTGAAGTGAAGTGAAGAGTGAAGTGAAGTGAAGTGAAGAGTAAAGTGAAGTGAAGAGTGAGGTGAAGTGAAGAGTGAGGTGAAGTGAAGAGTGAGGTGAAGTGAAGAGTGAAGTGGTTTGAAGTGTGAGGTGAAGAGTGAAGTGAAGTGAAGAGTGAAGTGAAGTGAAGAGTGAAGTGCAAGTGAAGAGTGAAGTGAAGTGAAGAGTGAAGTGAAGTGAAGAGTGAAGTGAAGTGAAGAAGTGAAGTGACAGTGAAGTGACGTGACGTGAATAGTGAAGTGAAGTGAAGAGTGACGTGAAGAAGTGAAGTGAAGTGAAGAGTGAAGTGAAGTGAATAGTGAAGTGAAGTGAAGAGTGAAGTGAAGTGAAGAGTGAAGTGAAGGGAAGCAGTAACAGTGAAGTGGAGAGTGAAGTGAAGTGACGCGTGAAGTGAAGTGGAGAGTGAAGTGAATTGAAGAGTGAAGTGACAGTGAGAGTGAAGTGGAGTGAAGAGTGAAGTGAATTGAAGTGTGAAGTGGAGAGTGAAGTGAAGTGAAGCAGTGCGGTGAAGTGAAGAGTGAAGTGAATGAGGTGTGAGGTGAAGAGTGAAGTGAAGTGAAGAGTGACGTGAAGTGAAGAGTGAAGTGAAGTGAAGTGCAGAGTGAGTGAAGTGAAGAGTGAAGTGACGTGAAGTGAACGAGTGAAGTGAAGTGAAGAGTGAGGTGAAGTGAAGAGTGAGGTGAAGTGAAGAGTGAAGTGGTTTGAAGTGTGTGGTGAAGTGAAGTGAAGAGTGAAGTGAAGTGAAGAGTGAAGTGAAGTGAAGAGTGATGTGAACGTGAAGAGTGAAGTGAAGTGAAGAGTGAAGTGAAGGTGAAGGTGAGGTGAAGTGAAGAGTGAAGTGAAGTGAAGGTGAAGTGAAGTGAAGAAAGTGAAGTGAAGTGAAGCGTGAAGTGAAGAAGCGTGAAGTGTGGTGAAGAGTGAAGTGAAATGAAGGATGAAGTGAAGTGGAGAGTGAAGTGAAGTGAAGAGTGAGGTGAAGTGAAGAGTGAAGTGAATTGAAGTGTGAAGTGAAGAGTGACGTGAAGTGAGCGTGATGTGAAGTGAAGAGTGAAGTGAAGTGACGAGTGATGTGAAGTGAAGAGTGACGTGAAGTGAAGACGTGAAGTGAAGTGCAGAGTGAAGTGAATTGAAGTGTGAAGTGAAGAGTAATGTGAAGTGAAGAGTGCACGTGAAGTGAAGAGTGAAGTGAAGTGAACTTGTGAAGTGAATTGAAGTGTGAAGTGGAGAGTGAAGTGAAGTGCATGAAGATGAAGTGAGTTGAAGAGTGAAGTGAAGTGGAGAGTGAAGTGAAGTGAAGAGTGAAGTGAAGTGAAGATCTGAAGTCCTATCCTATCCTCTATATCTATCCTATCCTATCCTCTGAAGTGAAGAGTAAACGTGAAGTGAAGAGTGAGGTGAAGTGCAGAGTGAAGTGGTTTGAAGTGTGAGGTGAAGAGTGAAGTGAACCGTGAACCGAGTGACGTGAAGTGAAGAGTGAAGTGAAGTGTATCCTATCCTCTATCATATCCTGAAGTGAAGTGAAGAGTGAAGTGAAGTGAAGAAGTGAAGTGAAGTGAAGATGACGTGAAGTGAACGAGTGAAGTGTGGTGAAGAGTGAAGTGAAATGAAGGGTGAAGTGAAGTGGAGAGTGAAGTGTATCTGAATCGTAGGTGCTATGACAGAGTGAAGTGACATTGAAGTGTTCTCCTATCCATCTAATCCGAGTGCAGAGTCATCTATCCTAGTGTGAAGTGGAGACGTGACAGTTGAAGTGAAGAGTGAGGTGAAGTGAAGAGTGAAGTGAATTGCAGTGTGAGGTGAAGAGTGAAGTGAAGTGCAGAGTGAAGTGAAGTGACGAGTGAAGTGAAGTGAATCCTATCCTATCAACTCTACCATACGTGATCCTCTAACGTATCCTATGGCTCTATTGAATAGCTGATCCTCTATCGTGAGTGCTATCCTGCTAGTCCTATTAAAGTGCCTATAATCGTATCCTCTATCGAATCACTAGCCTCTAAGTCGCAATAGTGAAGTGAACTATGAATCCTATCCTATCCTCTATCGTATCCTATCCATCTATCCTATCCTATCCTATATCCTATCCTATCCTCTATCCTATCCTATCCTCTATCCTATCCTATCCTCTATCCTATCCTATCCTCTATCCTATCTTATCCTCTATCCTATCCCATCCTTTATCCTATCCTATTCTCTATCCTATCCTATCCTCTATCGCTATCCTATCCTCTATCCTATCCAATCCTATATCCTATCCTCTATCCTATTCTATCCTCTATCCTATCCAATCCTATATCCTATTCTCTATCCTATCCTATCCTCTATCGTATCCTATCCTCTATCCTATCCAATCCTATATCGTATCCTCTATCCTATCCTATCCTCTATCCTATCCTATCCTCTATCCTATCCTATCCTATCCTCTACCCTATCCTATCCTCTATCGTATCCTATCCTCTATCGTATCCTATCCTCTATCGTATCCTATCCTCTATCCTATTAAATCCTATATCGTATCCTCTATCCTATCCTATCCTCTATCCTATCCTATCCTCTATCCTATCCTATCCTCTATCCTATCCTATCCTCTATCCTATCCTATCCTCTATCCTATCCTATCCTCTATCCTATCCTATCCTCTATCCTATCCTATCCACTATCCTATCCTATCCTCTATCCTATCCTATCCTCTATCCTATCCTATCCTCTATCCTATCCTATCCACTATCCTATCCTATCCTCTATCCTATCCTATCCTCTATCCTATCCTTTCCTCTACCCTATCCTATTCTCTATCCTATCCTATCCTCTATCCTATCCTATTCTCTATCCTATCCAATCCTCTATCCTATCCTATCCTCTATCCTATTCTATCCTCTATCCTATCCAATCCTATATCCTATTCTCTATCCTATCCTATCCTCTATCGTATCCTATCCTCTATCCTATCCAATCTTATATCGTATCCTCTATCCTATCCTATCCTCTATCCTATCCTATCCTCTATCCTATCCTATCCTATCCTCTATCCTATCCTATCCTCTATCCTATCCTATCCTATCCTCTATCCTATCCTATCCTCTATCGTATCCTATCCTCTATCGTATCCTATCCTCTATCCTATTAAATCCTATATAGTATCCTATCCTATCCTCTATCCTATCCTATCCTCTATCCTATCCTATCCTCTATCATATCCTATCCTCTATCCTATCCTATCCTCTATCCTATCCTTATCCTCTATCGTATCCTATCCTCTATCCTATCCTATCCTCTATCCTATCCTATCCTCTATCCTATCCTATCCTCTATCCTATCCTATCCTCTATCCTATATTATCCTCTATCCTATCCCATCCTTCATCCTATCCTATTCTCTATCCTATCCTATCCTCTATCGTATCCTATCCTCTATCCTATCCAATCCTATATCCTATCCTCTATCCTATCCTATCCTCTATCATATCCTATCCTCTATCCTATCCTATCCTCTATCATATCCTATCCTCTATCCTATCCTATCCTCTATCCTATCCTATCCTCTATCCTATCCAATCCTATATCCTATCCTCTACCATATCCTATCCTCTATCCTATCCTATCCTCTATCCTATCCTATCCAATATCCTATCCAATCCTATATCCTATTCTCTATCCTATCCTATCCTCTATCCTATCGAATCCTCTATCCTATCCTATTC